>NW_022263438.1:0-97500 GCF_002021735.2 Oncorhynchus kisutch | reverse complement strand
GGCTGGCTTAAACACACCGCAATTACACAGAGCCCTGGCATCCATCCCCAAGTCATATCTGCCACAGTGTGTGTGTGTGTGTGTGTAATGCATGTTTGTGTGTATCAGCCGCTGTGTGTGTGTGTGTAATGCATGTTTGTGTGTATCAGCCGCTGTGTGTGTGTGTGAGAGAGAGTCCTTGTGCTCTCCTCTGCTGCTGCCTGCAGTAGATAGCCCTCATTAGACCGTCTGATTGTTAATGATATCTCTGGCTGACTGATTGTTCTGTCCTCCGCTGTCTCCCTCCCTCGCTCTCATCTAACCGTCTGCACTCCCCGCGGTCTCCTCCTCACTTCCTCGACCCTCTCTCACTCTCTTTCTTTTTTTCTCTTTCTTTCTCCCCCCCCCCCCCTGTGTGCTTCCCATGCTCTCTCCCCTCACCCATGTTCTCCCATCCCTCCTCCCCATCAACTCTACATTCATACACGCTCTAGCATTTTGACTGCAGAAAGGTCATGTAACAGAGAGAAAGTTCCGGGAAGCACGTTGTCTGTGCTGCTTTTCAAAGGCAACCTGAAGCTCTCTGTGTCTATCAGTAGTAGTAGCTGTCTTGTCCTGATTGCGTAGCTCTGAGCTTCTGCTCTTTTCCACCGCTGTCCTTATAGCGTCTGGAGCCCATCTCAGAGTAGGAGTGCTGATCTAGGATCTGTCCATATCATCGTGTTCATTGTGGTCTTAAAGGTAAAACAGATTCTAGATCAGCGCCGGAGTGGACAGTGTGATGTTTTCTCCCCCAGGCCCCCAGCGAGTACGAAGCCAACCCCGAGCTGCTGTTCTACCGGGTCACCCACCTGAACCGCGGACAGCAGTACCTCATCTGGGCCGCCGCCGTCACCACCGCCGGACGGGGGAATATCAGCGACAAGGTCACTGTGGAGCCTGCTGGGAAGGGTGAGTCCTCCACGGGGGGAAGGGGGGATGGCGTTAAGGGCTCACAGGGTTGGTTAACCTCTGGCTTTTAAATTCCCCTCCGTCAATCTCTCCGTCACAGATTTGTCCCTGCCCTTCTTCCCTTTCTGTTATCTCTCTCTCTTCACGATTTCTCTTGTTCCTCGATTACTTTTTTCTCTCTCTTTCTCTCCCTCTCCCTCTCTTTATCTCTCGCTCTCCCCCTTTCTCGTTCTCTCCCTCTCTTCTCTATCCCGCTCTCTTTCTCTCCCTCTCCCCCTTTCTCGTTCTCTCCCTCTCTTCTCTATCCCTCTCTCTTTATCTCTCCCTCTCCCCCTTTCTCGTTCTCTCCCTCTCTTCTCTATCTCTCTCTCTCCCCCTTCCCTCCCACTTCTTCCACTCTCCTTTTTCTATAACTCCTGTCCATCCTCTCCTGATTTGATAGAGAGCAGGTTGTTTGACAGAGGCCGGTGTTCTTAATGAGGATACGAAGACCTACAGGGCACTGGTCAGATGAGCTGGCCTGCCCTGGATGAGGGAGGGAGGGAGGGAGGGATATGACGGGGGCAGACCTGGTTAAAACACAGAGCAGTAGAGGGGCAGACTGGGCTGAGCAAATGAAGAGGGCAGTTGAATCAATAGCCTTTGGATTAAAGAGAGGGAGAGCGAATGAGTAAGAGCATGCACTCGGTACCTACACGCTCCTTTTTTCTCCCTTCCTGTGACAGAGCCAGTCTCTTTCTCTTGTGTGTGTGTGTGTGTGTGTGTGACGGTGTCTCTCTGTGCCAGCTGACAAGCAGCAGTAGTAAAAGGCTGTATGCTCCAGGCTGGCCCACTCAATACTGCATTCAGCCACGGCACAAGAGCACCGGGGCACGAGCATTAAGACGTCAAGAGTGCAAAACACAGTGAGGGAGAGAGAGAGACGTGTGCGTACATGAGACAAAAAGGTTTCATGTGAATGAAAACAGGCCATTGCTGGAGGATCCATCAGTCATATTCATTCATTTAGATATGCTCCGTCTTTTATATAGTCTTTCCTTTGTCACTGAAATGTGTGGGATCCTGTTCCCTCAAACTGTACAGTGTATGCCTTGTTGGATTAAATGAAAATGCATGAAATGAACAAAAAGTTAGCATTACTGTTGAGTAAATTTGAAAAACAGACCGATTACCTCTCAAAGCAACTCTTTCTCAACTCGTGTCACTCCCTCCCTCAGCCCCAGCTAAGATCCTATCGTTCGGAGGTACAGTGACCACTCCCTGGATGAAGGAGGTGAGGCTACCCTGCAGCTCAGTGGGCGAACCCACCCCCACCATCAAATGGACCAAAGACAGGTGAGACTCTAACCTCCTCAGCCCCTCCTCTCTGTCAGTCCCCCCCTCCCACCGTGACTACCTCCCTCCATCTCTGGAACCCCACCTCCACCATCCACTGTACTAGTGTTAAATCTGTGTTTACGTCAGTGTTCCCTCGCGCTCTCTCTCTCTACCTCTCTCTTTCTCGCACTCTCTCTCTCTACCGCTCTCTTTCTCGCTCTCTCTCTCTCTCTCTCTCTCTCTCCCTCCCTCTCCCTCTATCTCAGTGAGGACACGGCCATCCCGGTAACTCTGGACGGTCAGAGGCTCATCATGGTCAATGGCACACTGGTCCTGCGCTCGGTGAAGGCTGAGGATTCTGGGTACTACACGTGCACGGCCACCAACACGCTGGGCTTTGACACCATCATTGTCAACCTGCTGGTGCAAGGTGAGCCCCAGCGCACTGTCATCCCCCTCCTTTTTATGGGTCAACCAGTTGTGATGTATTGCGCTGACCATGTGTGCCCCCCCCCCCCCCCCCCCATAGTTCCCCCGGACCAGCCACGTCTGACTGTCTCCACCACCTCCCCCACCTCTATCACCCTGGCCTGGATCCCCGGGGACAACGGAGGATCCTCCATCAGAGGTATTGACCAGTCTCGCTGTGCGTGGGCATTTACATAAACGTAGCTCACTCCTCCCTCCTGCGATTCGCCCAACGCCTCTGCGCTTTCTCTTTCCTTTCCATCCCCATATCTACCATTCAGTCCCCGTGCCCCGTCCTTCTCCTCTCTCTCTCATTTAGTCTTTCCATTCATCCTCTGTCTCTCTCTCTCTCTGCTCGCCCTCTGTCCATCTCTCCGTTCTGTCTCTTTGTTGCTTTGCGTACCAAGCTCTCTGTTTATTGACTGGTGGTCCACTGTTTTGGTTCCTAGTTAAGGAGCTGTCTCGTTGATTATCTGACTACCGTGCTGTGTGTGTGTGTTCAGTGTGTGTGCAATTGTCAGTGTGCGTATTAGTTCCGTGGGCTCTATTTTAACAAACCTAATGCAATGGAAAATCTTAACTGCTGACACTAGCGCTTTAGGTCCAGGGGTGTCAGTGAAACTCTTGTAATTCTCACAGCCGTTATTATGGTTTGGATGAATAAACAAGCTGTAGGTGTGCCAAGGGCTTGGCCCCTCAGTGGCTTAATAGAGCGTGCGTTTGTCTCATGTTCTGTAGGTTATTGGTGGTCTTTGCATTGCCGTCCAACTCCAAATCTCTGGGGCCGCCGAATTTGATCCTCCTGGTCCATTGTCGATTGATGCCACAGTGTATTAAATAGCACGGTAACGAGTGATCGAGAAACGGTAGCCCACCTCAGCGCAAGCAAGTGTTGCTCGCTTGTGTACCACGCTATCTGTTTATTGACGTGGTGTCCACTCTGTTTTGGTTCCCAGTTAGGGGAGCTGTCTCATTGACTATCTTGACTACCTTGCGGTGTGTGTGTGTGTTCACTGTGTGTGCAATTTGCGGTGTGCATATTTGTTCAGTGAGCTCTGGTAAATAACCAATCCTAGCACTTAGGTTTGAAAATAGAATGCCGGATTGAACAGGTCGAAGTTGCAAACGAGCGTGCATTTTGACAATTGCATTGGCTTGACAGCAGCCCCCCAAAAAATAGAGCCCAGTATGCACACCTTTTCAACAGGCGGTCTTTGATTCACTCCGCCTGTGTGTGTATTAGTGTATCTCTCCCTGTAGGTTTGTCTGTTCCGCCGGATGTCCGTCTGTCTATGTCCTGCGTCTGGTGTGTCTCTCTGGCCATAAGGTGGCCTGTGGGACTGACAGTAGCTACCATGGTCATCCTGCCACCCTATGCCATGTGATCGATCCACTGATGACAGTGTAGACACAGACTCCCCAGTTCCCCTGGGCGCTGAAGACGTGGATGTTGATTACGGCAGCCCCCCCCCCCAGGGAGACTGGTTGGCGTTATCCACTGTTTGTCTGGGAAAGTAGTAATACCTCTAAAAGCACACTAAAAAGCCAGTAAGCTTTCTACACAGGTCAATCCATCTGGCACCCTTTATTGTGCCATCTGCCAGAGAGAAAGAAAGACGGACAGAGAGAGATGGAGGGAGGGAGGGAGAGAGAGCATAAGAGAAGAGGAGAGAGAGAGAGAGCGTTATAAACAGACTATAAATCCAAGGCAGCTGATTATGACTGCAGATGCCATATTGTGTTCTCATTTGCATATATGCCCGGTCAGCGCCCTCCCAAACCCAGCTGGGGGCTTCTGGGAAAGTAATGGCGGCATAGAACAGTCATGAATGCAGCCTTCTCCATCTGGATCTTTGGTAGTGGAAGATATGTATGACTCGCCATCCCCCTCTGGTGTTATCCAGCGGTACTGACACAATGAAATCTGAACCTGGCTGAATGAACCAGCTGAGTATTGCAAAAATATTTGGGTATCTGGTTTTAAGTGTTCAAGTGTTTACATGTAATGTGGTTCTCTATTTTATCTGAAGGTTGAAAAAAATAATAATAATCTGAAAATAAGAAAAATGTGCACTTATCATGGTGGGTGTGCGTGCGTGCGTGCGTGTGTGTTCCCCAGGTTTCGTGCTGCAGTACTCGGTGGACAACATGGAGGGGTGGAGGGATGTGTTCATTAGTTCCAGTGAGAGGTCCTTCAAGCTGGACAACCTGCGCTGTGGCACCTGGTACAAGGTCAAACTGGCCGCCAAGAACAGCGTGGGAGCGGGACGCATCAGTGAAATCATTGAGGCTAAGACCCACGGACGAGGTGAGGGGGAGAGGGTGGATCGGGGGATACAGGGTCATGGGAGGGTTTAGTCGACAGGAGAGGAGAGGAGGGGCAGAGAGGGAGGAGCTAAAGTAGATGGTTACGGTTGTGAGAGGGATGATGGTTATAGCTGTGAGAGGGGTGACGGTTATAGCTGTGAGAGGGGTGACGGTTATAGTTGTGAGAGGGTGACGGTTATAGCTGTGAGAGGGGTGACGGTTATAGCTGTGAGAGGGGTGACGGTTATAGTTGTGAAAGGGGTGACGGTTATAGCTGTGAGAGGGGTGACGGTTATAGCTGTGAGAGGGGTGACGGTTAAAGCTGTGAGAGGGGTGACGGTTATAGCTGTGAGAGGGTGACTGTTATAGCTGTGAGAGGGGTGACGGTTATAGCTGTGAGAGGGGTGACGGTTATAGCTGTGAGAGGGGTGACGGTTATAGCTGTGAGAGGGGTGACGGTTAAAGCTGTGAGAGGGGTGACGGTTATAGCTGTGAGAGGGTGACGGTTATAGCTGTGAGAGGGTGACGGTTATAGCTGTGAGAGGGGTGACGGTTATAGCTGTGAGAGGGGTGACGGTTATAGCTGTGAGAGGGGTGACGGTTATAGCTGTGAGAGGGGTGACGGTTAAAGCTGTGAGAGGGGTGACGTTTATAGCTGTGAGAGGGTGACGGTTATAGCTGTGAGAGGGGTGACGGTTATAGCTGTGAGAGGGGTGACGGTTATAGCTGTGAGAGGGTGGCGGTTATAGCTGCGAGAGGGGTGACGGTTATAGCTGCGAGAGGGGTGACGGTTATAGCTGCGAGTGGGGTGACGGTTAGGGCTGCGAGAGGGGTGACGGTTAGGGCTGCGAGGGGGGTGACGGTTAGGGCTGCGAGAGGGGTGACGGTTAGGGCTGCGAGAGGGGTGACGGTTAGGGCTGCGAGAGGGGTGACGGTTAGGGCTGCGAGAGGGGTGACGGTTAGGGCTGCGAGAGGGGTGACGGTTAGGGCTGCGAGGGGGGTGACGGTTACGGCTGCGAGGGGGGTGACGGCTGCGAGGGGGGTGACGGCTGCGAGGGGGGTGACGGCTGCGAGGGGGGTTACGGCTGCGAGGGGGGTGACGGTTACGGCTGCGAGGGGGGTGACTGCTGCGTGGGGGGTGACGGCTGCGAGGGGGGGTGACGGTTACGGCTGCGAGGGGGGTGACGGCTGCGAGGGGGTGACGGCTGCGAGGAGGGTTACGGTTACGGCTGCGAGGGGGGGTGACGGCTGCGTGGGGGGTGACGGCTGCGGCTGCGAGGGGGGGTGACGGTTACGGCTGCGAGAGGGGTGACGGTTACGGCTGCGAGGGGGGTGACGGTTACGGCTGCGAGGGGGGTGACGGTTACGGCTGCAAGGGGGGGTGACGGTTATGGCTGCGAGGGGGTTGACGGTTACGGCTGCGAGGGGGGGTGACGGTTACGGCTACGAGGGGGGGTGACGGTTACGGCTGCGAGGGGGGTGACGGTTACGGCTGCGAGGGGGGGTGACGGTTACGGCTGCGAGAGGGGTGACGGTTACGGCTGCGAGAGGGGTGACGGTTAGGGCTGCGAGAGGGGTGACGGTTAGGGCTGCGAGTGGGGTGACGGTTAGGGCTGCGAGAGGGGTGACGGTTAGGGCTGCGAGGGGGGTGACGGTTAGGGCTGCGAGAGGGGTGACGGTTATGGCTGCGAGAGGGGTGACGGTTAGGGCTGCGAGAGGGGTGACGGTTAGGGCTGCGAGGGGGGTTACGGCTGCGAGGGGGGTGACGGTTAGGGCTGCGAGGGGGGTGAAGGTTAGGGCTGCGAGGGGGGTGACGGTTACGGCTGCGAGGGGGGTGACGGTTACGGCTGCGAGGGGGGTGACGGTTACGGCTGCGAGGGGGGTGACGGCTGTGTGGGGGGTGACGGCTGCGGCTGCGAGGGGGAGTGACGGTTACGGCTGCGAGGAGGGTTACGGCTGCTAGGGGGTGACGGCTGCGAGGGGGGTTACGGTTACGGCTGCGAGGGGGGTGACGGCTGCGTAGGGGGTGACAGCTGCGGCTGCGAGGGGGGGTGACGGTTACGGCTGCGAGAGGGGTGACGGTTACGGCTGCGAGGGGGGTGACGGTTACGGCTACGAGGGGGGTGACGGTTACGGCTGCGAGGGGGGGTGACGGTTACGGCTGCGAGGGGGGGTGACGGTTACGGCTGCGAGGGGGGGTGACGGTTACGGCTGCGAGGGGGGGTGACGGTTAAGGCTGCGAGGGGGGTGACGGTTACGGCTGCGAGAGGGGTAATGAGGGAGACAGGTATATTCATACAATTCAATCCCACTTACCATATCACAATATTTCAAGACATTGTTAAAAACGGTTAAATGAGAACTAACCACCTTCCTGCCCCGCCTCTTCCAGAGCCCCAGTTCAATAAGGAACAGCCGGTGTTCACCCACGTCAACTCTACCCACGCCCGGCTCAACCTGCAGGGCTGGGCGAGCGGTGGCTGCCCCATCACGGCCGTGCTGCTGGAGTTCAGACCTAAGGGCAACTGGGCGTGGCAGAACGTGCGCACCAACGCCACGGCCGACGTGTTCCTGGCTGAGCTCCGCGAGGCCACCTGGTACGAGCTGAAGATGAAGGCGTGTAACAGCGCCGGCTGCGGGAACCAGAGCTCTCAGTTCGCCACGCTGGACAACGACGGCAGTGAGTACAAGTTGCTTTAATTTCTCTGGCCTGTGTGGTTTAGTGGTTAGTGTTGCGGATTCTGAGTCGGAGAATGCCAAGAGTGTGCAAAGCTGTCATCTACTTTGAAGAATCTCAAATGTAAAATATATTTTGATTTGTTTCACACTTTTGGCACTTTTGGTCACACTACATGATTCTATGTGTTATTTCACAGTTTTGATGTCTTCACTATTATTCTACAATGTAGAAAATAGTTTAAAAAAAATAAAAATAATAATGAGTAGGTGTGTCCAAACTTTTGACTGGTACTGTATTTAAAACCTGATATAATGTCATGTAACCTGTTATATTTTCTAAGCAGGTACCATCCCTCCCATCAAGTCAGCGCGGCCGGAGGGCGACGACGTTAAGAAGCTCTTCTCCATCGGCTGCCCCGTCATCCTGGTCACTCTGGTCCTCGCCCTGCTCTTCATCATCCGCAAGAAACGCAAAGAGAAGAGACTGAAGAGACTGAGAGGTGAGGGAGGGAGGGAACGGGGGGAGAGGGGTGCGAAAGAGAAGAGAGGGGTGAGAGAATGAAGGAGAGGTGTGGAGAAGAGACTGAGGGGTGTGTGAGAGAGAGTGAGCGGGAGGAGAGGACATTTTGGAGAGAGCGTAAGGAAGATCTGACTAAATTGTGCTCCATATAACTGAAGCCCTGCTCTTTCTTTTACGTTCCCTCTAGATGCCAAAAGCCTGGCTGAGATGCTGATCAGGTAATATAGCTTATCTCTGCTGTTCCTCTGTTTACAGTTCATACCCCCAAGGGAAACGTTCATACAACCCACTGAAATTAACATTGTAGAAAACAGTGGTTACCTTACCTCTCCATACAGTAAATGTCTTAAAAGATGAAAAGATAAAACCTATTTCTGAAAAAGGGGATTTACGCTCTGTGTGTGTGTGTGTGTGTGTGTGTGTGTGTGTGTGTGTGTGTGTGTGTGCTCGCGCGTGTGTGTGTGTGCCTTGTGTCCCTGGAGCAGTAAGAATAACCGGAGCTTTGACACCCCTGTGAAAGGGCCCCCCCAGGGCCCCCGACTCCACATCGATATCCCCAGAGTCCAGCTGCTCATCGAGGACAAGGAAGGCATCAAGCAGATCGGTCAGTGCCGTGTGTGTATATGTCTGTGTGTGTGTGTATATGTCTGTGTGTGTGTGTATATGTCTGTGTGTGTTTGTGTGTGTATGTCTGTGTGTGTATATATGTCTGTGTGTGTGTGTATATGTCTGTTTGTGTTTGTGTTTGTGTGTGTATGTGTGTGTGTGTGTATATGTGTGTGTGTGTGTGTGTGTGTGTGTGTGTGTGTGTGTGTGTGTGTGTGTGTGTGTATATATGTCTGTGTGTGTATATATGTCTGTGTGTGTATATATGTCTGTGTGTGTGTGTGTGTTTGTGTGTATATGTCTGTGTGTGTGTGTGTGTATATGTCTGTGTGTGTGTGTGTGTGTATATGTCTGTGTGTGTGTGTATATGTCTGTGTGTGTATATGTCTGTGTGTGTGTGTGTGTATATGTCTGTGTGTGTGTGTGTATATGTCTGTGTTTTGATGAGTGCCTACCTGATACGGATGTTCTTACTCTTTTCGGCCTACGCTATAATGCAAATGTATGTTCATGAATGAGTGAGACTCATCAGTCATGAATAATTGTTGCTTCTGTCAACCCCTCTGCTAGGTGAAGACAAAGCCACCATCCCAGTGACGGACACAGAGTTCAGCCAGAATGTGAATCCACAGAGCTTCTGTACGGGCGTGTCTGTGCATCACCCCGCCCTCATCCAGAACACCGGCCCTCTGATTGACATGTCCGATATCAGACCAGGAACCAGTAAGTGGAGAGCCCTACATTCTAGAGTTCTATTCTATCTTGTCCATTCCTTCCATTCCTTCCATTCCTTCCATCATTGCCTTAAACTTGCTGACTCTTGTGTTCTCCTCCTTCCTCCCACCTCCTTCCTCCCTCTCCCCCTGTCCTTCCTCCCACCTCTCCTCCTTCCTCCCACCTCCTTCCTCCCTCTCCCCCTGTCCTTCCTCCCACCTCTCCTCCTTCCTCCCACCTCCTTCCTCCCTCTCCCCCTGTCCTTCCTCCCACCTCTCCTCCTTCCTCCCACCACTCCTCCCCTCCTCCACCTCTCCTACCTTCCTCCCGCCTCCTCCTCCCTCCCTCTCTCCCCCTGTAGACCCGGTGTCGAGGAAGAGCGTGAAGTCGGCCCACAGTACGAGGAACCGCTACTCCAGCCAGTGGACCTTGACCAAGTGCCAGTCGTCTACGCCCGCCCGTACCCTCACCTCCGACTGGCGCACCGTGGGCTCCCAGCATGGCATCACCGTCACCGAGAGCGACAGCTACAGCGCCAGCCTCTCACAGGACACGGGTGAGCCTGGCATATCTTGCACACACGCACACTCATGACACACACACTTTTTTGTAACACACACACTCATGATATATATACACACACACACAGTATTGACACATGCATACATACAGACATATACGAAGGACACAAGTGAGCCGCCCAAAACATACACACACACTGCAGTGCAAGGAGATGGTGTAAGATTTGGGCATTTCATGTACAACACCAACTCTCTCTCTTTCTCTCTCTCTCTGTCACTCTCTCGCTCTCTCTGTCTCTGTTGCTCTCTCTGTCGCTCTCTCCTGCTCTCCCTCTCTCCCTCTCGCCCTCCGTCTCCCTCTCTCTTTCCCTCTCTCCTTGTCATCAGATAAGGGGCGTAACAGCATGGTGTCCACAGAGAGCGCGTCCTCCACCTACGAGGAGCTGGCGCGGGCCTACGAACACGCCAAGCTTGAGGAGCACCTGCAGCACGCCAAGTTTGAGATCACCGAGTGCTTCATCTCCGACAGTTCCTCAGACCAGATGACCACGGGCACCAACGACAACGGCGACAGCATGACCTCCATGAGCACGCCGTCCGAGACGGGCCTGTGTCGCTTCACCGCCTCGCCACCCAAACCCCAGGAATACGACCGCGGAAGACCTACCAACGTAGCCGTGCCCATCCCCCACCGCGCCAACAAGAGCGAGTGGACTGGCAAAAGTGAGTATGAGACCTGCCCTTGATTAGAATGATCTTATAGGTCGGTGTAATGTAAAGGCCTCTAAGCATGGTTAGGGTGAGCAGGGTTGATTGCTGTACTTTAGACACATACCGGTACTCTGACATATAACAAATGTGCCTGATAAAGATGCTTGTCAAATCCTCTCTTTCATCCCCTCATCCCAGGTGACTATTGTAACCTTCCCCTCTACATGAAGACAGACCCTTTCTTCCGGAAGCAGTCGGAGCTGCATGACCCTTGCCCGGTGGTGCCGCCCCGCGAGGCCCCCATCCGCAGCCTGGCCCAGCGGGCGTACCACACCCAGGGCCGTCACATGACTCTGGACTCCTCCAAGCAGCAGCAGGCTCTGACTGTGGGCCACGCAGGCCTGGCCGGCCTCAGCGCCTCAGGGGGAGCATCAGGGGGTGGGGGTGGTGTAGGAGGGGCGACTGGAGGGCCGTCTGGTGGTTCCAGCACCACCTCCCTGTCTCAGAGGACTCTCACCATGCCCGGTTCCTCCTCTTCCTCTGCCCAGAGCGCTGCTGCTGCCGCTACCGCCTCGGCCAGCGGGGGAGCCACGGGGGGAGACTCCAGAGACCCAGAGACCCTGGGCAGACTAGAGAGACAGAAGCAGGCGGCTGGAGGGGCCTACTCCAAATCGTATACACTGGTGTAGCTGGAGCCACTGGTGGAGATGTTGGAGCCTTGGGAAGGGTTAGGGGCCACCCAGACACACCTGGCGCCTGCACTGTCAGGCCAGAGGGGCCGCTCGGCAGGGGCCAGATTGAGGTTTTTATAGCACAGGAGTTCGTCTTCTTTCTGCCAGTTTGTGTTTTCTCTGTCTATCCTTTTCTCTCTCCGTTTCTCTCTCTCTGTTTCTCTCTCTGTTTCTCTCTCTGTTTCTCTCTCTGTTTCTCTCTCGTTCTCTTCCTCTCTCTCTTTTTTTAGTTGACCTTCCCTGAAAATAACTTGCCAAACGCAACATAATTGTAATATTTGTTTTTTCAAACTTTTTTTTCTTCTCTCTCTCTCTCTCTCTCTCTCTCTCTCTCTCTCTCTCTCTCTCTCTCTCATATTATCTGTCAAGACACCTCAGAACTTCTGCACAAACTACATTCCATGTGCACTTTTTTTCTTGAATTCAGAACAGTAAACGAAAAGAACCAATATATTTAGAGTTTCACATAAACATGTCTAGATGTTTTTAGGCTGTTTTACGTGTTCCTTTTTCATATCTCTGAACTGAGAGTTCAGAGTTCATACAAGCAGCGCATTGCCACGGAAAGTGCTTATGCATAAACCAACAACCTTGGTGTCTGTCTCTGGTCCTCCAAAGCCATCCTGGTAGGGACTCACACAAACAGGCAACAGACTGTGGTTTCAACGACGATGTTGGAGGAGTCTCGGGGGATCCCCCCCCCCCCCACGCAATTCATGACACGGTATAGAGTGTTGATGACTCTTTTATAGGACACCAGGAAACAGAGAGAGGGGGGAAAACTCTTCCTCTTTTGGAATATATATATATATATACTCATGTGCATTAAGAGGGTAGAAGGGGTTCACAGAACCTTCACGAGCCTGCGTGTGTGCGTGTATATGTGTAGATATGTATACATGTTGCTGGCACACACCTGCAGTGGACCTTTCTAATCAATCTGTATGCTGACTCCTTGGCAGTGGCGCGAGTTAAAAAAAACTCCCGTCCATCTGCTACTGACAGTGTTTTGGGGACGATGAGGTCACGCTGTACGACGTCGCATGTCGGTCTCTCCCTTCTGGACTTTGGTTGGCCCGGTGTGTTTGACACCGGCAGCATCGCCTTGGAGACGATGAGTTGATTTGCCGTGCATTAGAGGTGCCACCCCTCCTCTTGGTCCTCTCTCTCTCGTTCTCTCCGTCCCTCTGAGGCAGGGAGAAGACCCTTTGTTCTGTCCTTGCGCTTGGTGCCAGACACCCCCATTCCTTCATACTACCCCTCGGTCGACCCAAACCCCTGTAACCCTTCCCCACCACCCCACACCCCCATTCCTTCATACTACCCCTCGGTCGACCCAAACCCCTGTAACCCTTCCCCACCACCCCACACCCCCATTCCTTCATACTACCCCTCGGTCGACCCAAACCCCTGTAACCCTTCCCCACCACCCCACACCCCCATTCCTTCATACTACCCATCGGTCGACCCAAACCCCTGTAACCCTCCCCCACCACCCCACACCCTCCATACCCCACACCCCACACCCCCGCCCTCCATACCCCACCCCATCCCATACAGTCTCACTGTGACCTTCTAGCACACTCTGCTAGGCAGACGGACATTTATGACAATAGTTGGGACTGACTGACAAATGGACTGCAGGAACGACAGAAAGACTGACTGATGAAACAGACCACAAGATGGATGGATATGAACAAGTTTCAGATTGAAAATGCAGCGAGGAACATTGATTTGCAGGGAGAGATGGAAAGATGAGGGCGACCAAAGAGTCGTAAGTGTTTAGGGAAGGATGAAAGCGACGGAAGGTGAACATGAGTTATTGTTATGAAATGAGGTGGTCTCAAGAATAAATATGTTGTCTATAAGGCCCCCCCTCCCCCCATCCCACTAAAATGTATTTCAACTTATTGTCGGGTTCTGTTGACGTTTCTGTTTATATTATTCATTATAAACCCAAAGCTTAGCCCCATGACAAAGAAACGTCCCAAAAAAATAAATAATTGCTCACAATATTTGCAATGGAACATTTCAAATCAGGGCTCTCACAATATATATATAAAAAATATATATACAATATTTGTTGTCAAAGATATGTACATATATATTTATATCTAAATATATAGCAAATATATAACTATTGAATGAAGCAGAGAGATATGAAGTCATCGTAATTTAAAAAATATATATATGAAAATATAAAAAGTGAGACAATCGCTCAGTTGGAAGAAGCCGTCGGTTAGGAGGAAGAGTGAAGGAAGAGGAGAAAGTAGTCTGAAGAACGGGAAACGGCTAGCACAACCAAGAAAGCTATAGATGGACGAAATAGAGAGCGGGCTACGGTATCTGAGGCCGAGTTTGGGAATGTGAACATTGATGTGAACACTGCCCATCTGCCAGGTACACAGGTAGCTACAGTGCAGGAGCACAACTACACCGAACATGCCATTCAGGATGCAAAGTGTCTAAGTAGTTAATGATGGGTAGGACCTTAGCCAGTGAGGTCCGTTGCAAACTAATGCTGTCGATTTAGCATTTTGTAATGGTCAGAATGGCTTGTGGTCTGTGAACCCAATGGCAGCCAGTGTGGTTACTGTGTCTAATAACATCAGACCTGTGGTTGATTTGGTTTGGAGTTGCCCCTGTGGTCCACTGTGGTGGAGAATAGACACTGCTGTAGTTTTGTGATCTGAATAGTTTTTGTGGTCAGTGAGGTAAAGTGTGTTCATTGCCCTCAGCACAACCCTCTTTTTAATTGTACCTGTGGAAAGGGTGAGGGACATCACTGACATGAGAGAGGAAGATTTCAGGGAACCCCTAATCGTTTATAAGTACTTGTACTGGATAGTTAGTGCGTAGCAGCTTCAGCACTGAGTCACTTAGCTGAGGCAACATCCACTGTTGATTTCAGCTCAGAGCCAAACCCTGGCACGCCTAACCCTGGCACATGGGGATTCAGGTAACTGTGGTGGGCAATGCCAAGGCACCAACCCACCTTCTTATTGTCTACGTCCCCAAATCTAAGGCCAACTTAGAAGCATGACCCTACTTCAGGTGTCACGAGAGTACAAAGGGTGGAACCAAATGTAACCTGTATTGCACCTTCCGAAGGTGTGTTCGTGTTGACACCCCCCATGACGTCTCATGACTGAACTTAGTGAAGACAGCACATAGTGACCTCTGTGTTTTACCGTTGTCATTATGTCCCTGCACAGTATTCCTATTCCGGACATACATATAACTGTTATAACAGCTCATAACTGATAACATTCACGCTCCCTGCCTGTTGCAGACAGTGAACAGGACAGGGAACGTTTGCAGAGAGAAGAATCTTTCCTTTCCGTTGATATTATTATGGTACTGTTTTATTTTTGCTTTGGCTTCCTTGGTTATGCAATTATATTGAAACGGTTCGAGACACACAGTGGTGCCACGTGAAGTGGCAGGCCTGTCTAGCCAATTGAAATCAGGGACTCCCTATCTCCAACCAATCACAGGAAAAACTGTGTGCATATTGGGCGGGGTCAGGAATCAAACTCTCCCCAACCTACCCTAATTTTTGCCCCACCTATTTGACTAATCAGACCGTCATTTACACCTGGTAATAACATGTGTCCAGTGATCAGATTTGTCTCAAAATGTCTACTCCAGCCCAATTTGATCGGGTATGACTGGACGTGACCAAAGATCCATTCCCAGGACACATGTTAATACCAGGTCTAAAGGGGGTCTCAGATCCCCCCCCCCCCCCCCCCCTGCACCTCCTGCCACAACAGCATCGCTACCCCACTATTAAAGACTCTTGTACATAGCAAAGTGTTTTGTATAAATACGTACTATTTTCAACATCTCCAGATGAAACCAGGGCACAATGTAAACTTTGATTAAAGTTATAACTTGAAACAGGAGAGGGTTAAAGAAAACTATAGAATTATAGCCACACTGCTTACAATTAGAGTTTTGAATGGGGCAACAAACATAACAATAAAGTGGACCACATACGGCTCTCACAATTGGTTCCTCTTTTTCCAAGAGGTTTTGTTGAGTTCATTTTTGGGGGCCATCGATTGCTTTGTATTGATTTTTCTTTCTTGTAGTATTTCTTCTTTTTTTTTCTTTTGAGGAAAAACGGCATTGCATGCTCTGAATATTTAGCTGGTTATAAAAAGGACAATGGAGAAACAAACAGGAGAAAGGGGTGAGGGGGGGAAAAGCATTCCTAAACTTTTATGGAAAAAGTTGCTTCAATTTGCAATTGCTTGTTTAACTCTACCGTTTTTTTTTCTATGAAAACAAACAAAACCAGAAAAAGAGTGCTCCAACACCTTGTGCAATAAAGCTATCTTTCTATGAGTCATGTCTTCCCTTTTCCATCCTTTCCTTTATGCTGGATCAAGGGGTGTATTTATTTGCACAGACCGTGGCAAAATGTTTTGCAGTGGACAATGTTTTGAAAGTAAAACGAGCAAGTCTTATTGAAAACCTCACAAGAATGATTGATTATACGGTAGGAAATAACACACGTGAAATTAGAGCCATTACTTCAACACGCGGTAACAAAAAGAGAACCAATCCAGGATCACTGAGGGGTTTAATGGAGTTTGTTGGACGTATATGTTATTTTACATTTTACAATCCATCTATTTGATACGTACTGTAATGCATACAGTACAATGTGCATGCTCTCACACAGACGCTGACACACACGCAAACATACTCTCGCACATTTTATTCAACCTTTATTAAACTAGACAAGTAAGTTAATTAAAGAAAATTCTTATTTACAATGACGGCCTAGGAACAGTGGGTGAACTGCCTTTGTTAGGGGCAGAACGACAGAATGTTACCTTGTCAGCTCAGGGATTCGATCTAGCAACCTTAACTTTTCGGTTAATGGCCCAACGCTCTAACCACTAGGCTACCTGCCGCACATAAATATCTTCACAAATACAAACATGTCGATAAGCATATAAAGGACCTATGATTCATGTATACATATATTTTTTGTCACATAGTGAAACACAGGATGTGTGTAACATTTTGTCACTTAAATTAGTTGAATGTCTGTGTCTGTATAATGTTCGACATACATTACCAGTCAAATTGTCAGAGTTTATTCCAGAATTCCAGAGTTTATTTTGACTATGTTCTACATTGTAGAATAATAGTGAAGACATCAAAACTATGAAATAACTCATATGAAGTCATTGTGGTAACCAGAAAAGTGTTAAACAAATCAAAAATATGTTTTATTTGAGGTTCTTCAAAGTAGCCAACCCTGATGACAGCTTTGGACACTTGGCATTCTCTCAATCAACTTCATGAGGTAGTCACCTGGAAAACATTTAAATTAACAGGTGTGCCTTGTCATAAGTTAATATGTGGAATTTCTTTCCTCAATGCGTTTGAGCAATTTAATTGTGTTGTGACAAGGTAGTGGGTGGTATGCAGAAGATAGCCCTATTTGGTAACAGCTCAAATAAGGAAAGAGAAACGACAGTCCGTCATTAAGACATGAAGGTCATTTCAAGAACTTTGCAGTCGCAAAAACCATGACCTATGTTTAAACTGGCTCTCATGAGGACCTCCACAGGAAAGGAAGACCCAGAGTTACCTCTGCTACAGAGGCTACTTTCATTAGTTACCAGACTCAGAAATTGCCCAAATGAGTTCAAGCAACAGACACATCTCAACATCAACTGTTCAGAAGAGACTTTGTGAATCAGGCCTTCATGGTTGAATTGCTGCAAAGAAACCACTACTAAAGGACACCAATAAGAAGAAGAGACTTGCTTGTGACAAGGGCAATGGACATTAGACCTGTGGAAATCTGTCCTTTGGTCTGATGAGTCCAAATTAGAGATTTTTGGTTCCAACCGCCGTGTCTTTGTGAGACCCAGAGTAGGTGAACGGATGATCTCCGCAAGTGTGGTGACGTGAAGCATGGAGGAGGTGTGATGGTGTGGAGGTGCTTTGCTGGTGAAACTGTCAGTGATTTATTTAGAATTCAAGGCACACTTAACCAGCATGGTTACCATTCTGCAGCGATACGCTTAGTGGGACGCTTAGTGGGACTGTCATTTGTTTTTCAACAGGACTATGACCCAACACACCTCCAGGCTGTGTAAGGGCTATTTGACCAAGAAGGAGAGTGATGGAGTGCTGCATCAGATGACATGTTCTCCACAATCACCTGACTTCAACCCATTTGAGATGGTTTGGGATGAGTTGGACCGCAGACTGAAGGAAAAGCAGCCAACAAGTGTTCAGCAAATGTTGGAACTCTTTCACGATTGTAGTAAAAGATTTCCAGGTGAAGCTGGTTGAAAGAGTGTGAAAAGCTGTCATCAAGGCAAAGGGTGGCTACTTTGAAGAATCTAAAATATATTTTGATTTGTTTAACACTTTTTTGGTTACTACATGATTCCATATGTGATATTTCATAGTTTTGATGTCTTCATTAATATTCTACAATGTAGAAAATAGTACAAATAAAGAAAAATACTTGAATGAGTAGATGTGTCCAAACGTTTGACTGGTCTTTCATATAAAGTCAATCTATACTATTTCCTCTGGTATACATGCTATGAAAAATGGCTAACGGAGTTAGATGACATCTTTGGTCCTCTGCTCTTTACATTTCAGAGGGGACTCTGTCTTGTCTGTCTGTTTGTGTATTTGTGTCCGTCTGTCTGTCATGCAGAGCTCCGGTGGTGCGAGTGTGGTTCTACTTGGTCTCCTTCTTCTTCTGCTGGTACTTCCTGAACTGGTTCTGAATGGTGGCGGCAGCTTTCTCCACGGGCAGAGTGGGGCTGAGAGGCGCCGCTGCACACCCGTTGCCGCACGCGGAGTCTTTCCGGTCGCACGTCAGGAGACAGGGTACAGTCAAAGTGGCAACAGCAACAGCCAGCGTTGCATTGGGGAAGATGTCCGAATTTACTGTGTGTAACAACGTAGCAAGTACATGAGTAGTAAGGCACGAGTGGTCTTTAGCGTTAGGGGTTATGAAGTTATATGTAGCCTTTCAGCAAGCCTCTATGTGGGTAGGTGATTATACTTCATTATTGTAGATATATTGCCGTGGACTGTTCAGTGTCATAGATAAGACAAATATGAATCCACACACTCGTACGCTGCTCCCAAAGTGTTTTAAAGAGAAGAGGATGTCTCGATGAAGACCTAGTCAAACCTTTGTCCATTTCTCATTCAACACCGTGGGAGCAGCATACCAATGTGCCAATTAAAAAAATATATCTACATTTTTTTTTCCTCTCGGATTCAGCACCTGGGAAGTGTTTTCTAGATTGGCACATTTTTTTTAAAACACTCTTTTAAACATTATTTGGTCTCAGACTCACTCTTTCTGAACACTCCTACGCTGTTCCTCGTCTGGCCGTCGCACTGTAAAGAAGAATACATTGTGAACTGCCAAAGCAGCTACAATCAAAAGCATTACAGAAAAAAGGTTGTTAAAGGGGCAATCTGCAGGTGAAAACAGAACAACTGTTTTGGGTCCTGATGGGGTACGGCAGTGGAACTAAGCTCATGATGCATTTATAGGTTATATTCTTCCAGAATCAATGGTTGCATATCATTTATAAGTTAAAAAAAAAATACATGGAGGTAGCAACTGCAGAATGTATCCCTCTCACTTACACACACACATAGGCACTCACTCACACACACACACACACACACACACACACACACACACACGCCTGGCTACTGCCGGCATGCCTGATTGTCTATCTCCTGTTTGCTCAGTGTAAAAGGTGGAATGTTTGGACATGACTGTGTCATTCTTCACATGCCATTCCAAGACATCCCAACTCGCAGACAGGCAGCTATGTGTCCCCATAGCTAAGGTCATGTGGCGAATGTAATTTTGCAGTGGGGTTTCAGGAGCCAATTCTGGAAACGCCGGTAATTGATGCTTTGTGGCGTTCAGCACTACAATAATGGAGGCCCGAAGGCAGTGAATACGCTGTGCGTTGTTGGATCCAAACGTGTTGCTAATTAGCTGTTCATTGTGTAATTCTATCATCACAATGGCATTGAAAAGGCTAAGTTATGCAATTACATCCCTCTGTCGGTATGCTTTGGTCTCTCTGTGTCAGATTGTCTTTGGCGCCCCCCCCCCTGTCTCATCTGATGAGTATGGCAGACTAACAAAAAGTAGGCACCTCAAACATAATGATTTCATGACATTTTCACAACCTTATTCTTAGCACATGTCTAGGGAAACTATACTGAGCACTGTTAGATACCTCTAGACCATATACCGCCCTTCCCCTGTACATTTGTTTAAGTTAGTTATATCAGCAGATTTGCTATCCCTTCCACCAGAGATCACACAGCTACAGCTGCACATGTTCTTGACACAACTGTGGGCCTTTAGCAGAACCACACACACTACCTCTCTGATCTCCGGTCTGGGTAAAGTCCACAGACACAAATCCCCTCAATAGGGATTATAGGTACCGCCTTCTGGAGGAGGTGAAGCCAGCCTGCCTGCCTGCCTGCCTGCCTGCCTGCCTGCCTGCCTGCCTGCCTGCCTGCCTGCCTGCCTGCCTGCCTTTCTCTCTCTCTCTCTCTCTCTCTCTCTCTCTCTCTCTCTCTCTCTCTCTCTCTCTCTCTCTCTCTCTCTCTCTCTCTCTCTCTCTCTCTCTGTGGAGCTGGGGCCTACATCATGTCTGACAGCAACTATTTTTAAAGTCATTTCAGATCAGGCTTTTCAAAATCAAAGGCTGCTCTGCCTTGTTATTGTAACACCAGAAGTTGTTGACTGTGCCCACGTAACTTTCTTTACAGATCCCATTGTTCCTCGTGAAATAGTTCTCAGAGAGGCCATTCTATCTTCCTCCTCTCTCTACGGGCTTTCTTGTGCACTGCTGCCATCCCCCACATCCTGCTCTTAATCCCAGCCTGAGTCGTCACTGCTGCTGGAACACATGACTACCTGCTGGCTGGATGTTGAGTCAAGGTCCTCAGTCAACGTTAACTAAGTCAAGGACACGCAGTGGGCGAGAGCGTGACTCCTCCTCCACAGCAGTCACCTCAGCACATCACGTTGTGTGCGACGTTAACTAATCCAAAATATTAGACAAAGAGGTGTCCGAAACGGGTTGAAAGTCGAAGTGGTCTGTTTGAGTTGCTCACGTTATTCCACAAACCTGCTGCCGTGACAAGTCGGAGATATGTTACTAGGGAGGGGGGAGGTGAGAGGATGAGGTGTTGAGGTGGTGTTAGGGGTGTGGTGCTGGAGGATGGGAATGTTTGAGGGACTGACCTCAGCTGTTGCGCTGCTCCTCCTTTTTTGTGACACGTGGTGTACCTGCCAGGGCAGAGGGTGGGTCACCAGGAAAGGCAACGGAGGATCACTGCGAGCAAATAGCACTCCTATCTGGGATAGACATGGAAAGGATTAAATTTGCGTGGGTGTGTGTGTTCCTGAGCTTCCTGTTTACCTAAACGCCCGTGGAACTCTCATGTCGTGTGTGTGTGTGTGAAAGAGAGGGTCCTTAAACCCTGACTCTGTGTGTGAGAGGATTAAAGCCCCTTAAATCGGCGTGTGTGTGTGTTCATCCAATTACGTCAAATCCCGAAGTGAAACTATGAGGTCAAGTTGAGTAGACCCTCTGTTCACTTTCCTTTTCACGCATACAGACCACTAATCAGGACAACATCCTCAATATTTTCGAATTAAAAACACTCACTGTGGACAAAGTTATCGAAGACATTCATGCTCACGTTTAAAAAAAAGAAAGCTAATCAAACAGAATTCCATACACCCCACCGTGCATATTGACAGACCCCAGGCTAATGGTAATCCTGAGAAACTAAACTAAATGTAGCATCCAAAGTTATGACATACACGGACAACTCCTTAATGTACTTCCATTGTGACATTCGATGATGTTATATAGAGCTAGCCAACGCCTGTCACGTGTGGCACAAAGTCAAATAAACAGAAGAATATCCACATCGAACTCCACAAGTCGGACCAGCTGTTAAAGGCACGTGAAATGTATCCATAGACCTGGTCTTACCTTTTCTACTACTCTGACCGCCATGTACATAGCTGTTAACATGGTGACTATCATCGTGACAACTATTCCTTGATGTCTGGGATAGGCCGCGGTGATGTTGCTGATTTCCCTTACTGTCCTCGGTCCAGCCGTGATCCTGTACCCTCTGACAGATCCAAATGGTGGAGTGCGCAGTAGGATGCTTTGTGGGAAGTGCAAAACACAGAACCACACTGCTCTGTATGCGTGCACATACACACACACACACACACAAAATCACAGGCACCCACACACTCTCTGCCACGGCAGCCTAAGACCAATAAATAGCTTTGCGGTACAGAAATAGAGAGGCGGTAATCTTTTCCTCTACGCACAACGTTCATCCCTCAGGTGTGCCCCCGCCTCCTTGACAGTCAGGGAAACTCTAGACTCTCTGGCCAACCCAGGTGGCGAAAACATCATATATCATAAGGTAAGGAAGGCAATAGGTTATGTCATATAGGCCCATTCACATTCATAGCATGGTTGTTGGTTGGATAGCCTTAGTTGGGCATCCTGGTCTAGCAGATGCCACTGCAGGCCAGTCTGCCAGGGGTCAGATGTAATGTTACAGGTGAGCAGTAGCCAGGGCATACACACACTATCCAGGGAATTGGGACCAGATTTAGCTTAGACATAACAACAGGGGTTACTGCCCGCTGGGCATGCCACTGAATTTCAACGTGGATAATTGGGTAAGATCTGGTTATCTAGTTTTTCTGCTAAATGAATAATCCCCTACTGCACATCATTTCCCTCAGGCAATAGAAAACCCAAAGGTTTGGACACACCTACTCATTCAGGGGTTTTTCTTTATTTGTACTATTTTCTACATTGTAGAATAATAGGGAAGACATAAAAACTATGAAATAAGATATGAAGTAACCAAAAAAAGTGTTAAACAAATCTAAATATATTTTCTAATTGAGATTCTTCAAAGTAGCCACCCTTAGCCTTGATGACAACTTTGCACACTCTTGGCATTCTCTCAACCAGCTTCATTAGGTAGTCACCTGGAATGCATTTGAATTAACAGGTGTGCCTCGTTAAAAGTACATTTGTGGGATTTCTTTCCTTCTTAAGGCGTTTGAGACAATCAGTTGTGTTGTGACAAGGTAGGGTCCATATTATGGTAGGAACAGCTCAAATATTAAGAGAAAATGAGAGTACATCATTCTTAGGGCTAGGGTGTATTTTCCTGAATTTCCACCTGACTGACGTGCCCAAAGTAAACTGCCTGTTACACAGAAGCCAGGATATGCATATAATTGGTAGCATTGGATAGAAAACCCTTTGAAGTTTGTAGAAATGTTAAAATAATGTATGAGACTATAACACAATTTGATATGGTAGGCGAAAATCCAAAGAAAAACCAACTGGAATTATTTTATTTTTTTAGGTCCCAGGCTCTTATAATGGAAAGCTAAGGGTCCTATGCAATTCTAGCTCTCAGGTTGCAATTCCTGTGACTTCCACTAGATGTCAACAGTCTTTGTTCAAGGTTTCAGGCTTGTTCCTTCCAAAAAGAGGAAGAATTTGTAGTTTCGGTACAAAGAGTCACAGTGGAAAATCAGTCTGTCGGCGCGCGACGAAGAGGAGGTGCGCCTGCTATTTTTACTTTCGCTGTAAAGCATACCATACGTAAATCGGACAATATTAACAAGAATTTAAGCTTTTAAGTTATATAAGATACTTGTATGTTCAGAAATGTTTAATATTACCATTATATATCTGAATTGCGTGCCCTCCAATTTCCCTGGATGTCGACAGGTGTCCCGCTGACGGGACGCCTATCCCTATTAAGAAATGAAGGTCAGTCAATGCGGAGCATTTCAAGAACTTTGAAAGTTTCTTCAAGTGCAGTCGCAAAACCATGTCTCTCATGAGCTATGTCTCTCATGAGCACCGCCACAGGAAAGGAAGACCCAGAGTTACCTCTGCTGGAGAGGATAAGTTCATTAGAGTCCCCAGCCCAAATAAATGCTTCACGGAGTTCAAGTAACAGACACATCTCAACATCAACTGTTCGGAGGAGACTGAGTGAATGGGGCCTTCATGGGGCGGCAGGTATCATACTGGTTAGAGTGTTGGGCCACTAACCTAAAGGTTGGTGGATCAAATCCCCGAGCTGATGAGGTAAAAATCTGTTGGTCTACCCCTGCTAAAGGACACCAAGACCTGCTTGGGCCACGAAGCATGAGAAATTGACATCAGACCAGTGGAAATATGTTCTTTGGTTTGACAAGTCCAAATGTGAGATTTTCGGTTCCATCCGCCGTGTCTTTGTAAGACGCAGAGTAGGTGAACGAATGATCTCTGCATGTGTGGTTCCCACCGTGAAGCATAGAGGAGGTGGTGTGATGGTGTGGGTGGGCTTTGCTTAACCAGCATGGCTACCACAGCATTCTGCAGCGATACGCCATCGGATTTGGTTTGTGCTTAGTGGGAATATAATTTGTTTTTCAACAGGACAATGACCCAACACACCTCCAGGCAGTGTAAGGGCTATTTGAGCAAGAAGGAGAGTGATGGAGTGCTGCATCAGATAACTTGGCGTGCTTGTGTGTGTATGTGTGTGTGCCAGAAGGTGATTGGACCTCTTACCTGTAAATCAGGGGTGAATCTCTCCAACAGCAGCTGGTCATCATGGAGTCTTAACTTACCATCCTGACAGGTAATAGGCCTACTCCCACAGGTCCAGCAATCTACAGTTCATTCTGAAAGTATTCAGACCATCGACTTTTTCCACATTTTCTTACGTTACAGCCTTATTCTAAAATGGATTATTATTGTTTTCTTCCCCTCATCAATCTACACACAATACCCCATAGTGACAAATCAAATACTATTTTTTTGGTTGTTGTTGTAAATATATTAAAAATAAAAAACTGAAATCACACTGTAATTACTCATTACTTTGATAAAGCACCTTTGGCACAACTGTATCTGGGGAGTCTTCTTGGGTATGACGCTACAAGCTTGGCACAACTGTATCTGGGGAGTCTTCTTGGGTATGACGCTACAAGCTTGGCACAACTGTATCTGGGGAGTCTTCTTGGGTATGACGCTACAAGCTTGGCACAACTGTATCTTGGGAGTCTTCTTGGGTATGACGCTACAAGCTTGGCACAACTGTATTTGGGGAGTTTATTCCATTCTTCTCTGCAGATCATCTCAAGCTCTGTCAGGTTGGATGGGGAGCGTAGCATCACTACACAGCTATTTTCAGGTCTCTCCAGAGATGTTCGATCAGGTTCAAGTCCGGGCTCTGGCTGGGTCACTCAAGGACATTCAGAGACTTGCTCCGAAGCCACTCCTGCGTTGTCTTGGCTGTGTGCTTAGAGTCATTGTCCTGTTGGATGGTGAACCTTTTTAACAGTTTGAGATCCTGAGCACTCTGGAGCAGGTATTCATCAAGGATCTCTCTGTACTTTGCACCGTTCATCTTTCCCTCGATCCTGACTAGTCTCCCAGTTCCTGCCACTGAAAAACATCCCCACAGCATGATGCTGCCACCCCCGTGCTGCACCGTAGGGATGATTCCAGGTTTCCTCCAGAGGTGGCGCTTGGCATTCAGGCAAAAGAGTTCAATCTTGGTTTCATCAAACCAGAGAATCTTGTTTATTGTGATCTGAGAGTCCTTTAGGTGCCTTTTGGCAAATTCCAAGCGGGCTGTCATGCTTCTGTCTTGCCACTCTGCCATAAAGGCCTGATTGGTGGAGTGCTGCAGAGATGGTTGCCCTTCTGGAAGGTTCTCCCATCTCCACAGAGGAACTCTGGAGGTCTGTCAGTGTGACTATGTGGTTAGTGGTAACCTCCCTGACCAAGGTCCTTTTCCCCCGATTGCTCAGTTTTGCCGGGAAGCCAGCTCTAGGAAGAATCTTGGTGGTTCCAAACTTCTTCCATTTAAGAATGATGGAGGCCACTGTGTTCTTGGGGAACTTCAATTTTTTTGGTACCCTTCCCCAGAGCTATGCCTCAACACAATCCTATCTCGGAGCTCTGTGGACAATTCCTTTGCCCTCATGGCTTGGTTTTTGCTCTGACATGCATTGGCAACTGTGGGACCTTATATTCACAGGTGTGTGCCTTTCTAAATCATGTCCAATCAATTGAATTTACCACAGGTAGACTCCAATCAAGTTGTAGAAACATCTCAAGGATGATCAATGGAAACAGGATGCACCAGTGCTCAAGGTCGAGTCTCATAGCAAAGGGTCTGAATACTTATGTAAATAAGGTATTTCTAAAAAACAGTTTTCGCTCTGTCATAATTGCGTGTAGATTGATGAAGATTTGTATTCTTCATCCATTTTAGAAAAAGGCTGTAACGTAACAAAATGTGGAAAAAGGGAAATGGTCTGAATAAAATCCGAATGCTAGGGCCCCGAAACAGTGGAGAAGTTGAGCTTCACACTTCAACGCTCTTCGTTGTTGAGGAAATGGATCCCTACTATGCTGTTTAGTTTCTGCACCTACGTCACATCACAGAGACTACCTTTAAGTAGAGAGGACAATGCCATGCTGACTCATGTGTTTACATGTGTGGGTGGGGTGGGTGGGGATAAGTCTTAAGAGAGTGGGAACGATGCTGAATCGGCGTAAACAAAGAGGAGCTCTCTAGAAGTGTAAGGGAATTTTTATCAGCTTTTGAAGGAGCATAACTACACCAAGTTTCCTCCCACTACAGTTTATGATATACCATGTTAAAGCTCTTACATTTGATAGAAGCCTCACTGGTGAAATCCAGACACATTTTGTTGAGGTGGATGGGCCAATAAAAAAATGACTTGAAATTCATGTTGAATGCTGTTTAAATATCGTCCATATTCAATTAGAAATATTTCAAATACTTCTCCCACTGATAATGCCTCGGCTCTAAAGCACCTGAGTGTGTTTTTTTAAGCACTGTTATTCTAGAAGGACTGATATAGTATGGCGTATGCCGAATGTTAAATCACGGAATATGGGTTTTCGGATAACGTGGTCAGTTAAAGTTGTAGAGCTTTTGCATTGAAAAATGGAAAAGCTACTGTGCAAATTCCGGTGGTTTTCTAGTGGAACAAATTAGGCCTACCACATGAGGGCAGCATAGAACAATTGTTGGCGCTGTATGTTGACAGCTCTCTGGATATCTGTTCTCTATTTGAAACAGCCCACTGTACGCACATAATATTATACGGTTTATTATAAGGTTTAACATTGATAACACCAGCCTTAGAATATCCATAGATTTTTATGTATGCCTCTAATGTGCCAATGTCCATTGTTAGAGACCAGCGAGTGAGCTGCGCATCATTGGGTGAGTGGGTAAAACTCAGTCAGTAAAAGCATATTGTAGCCTAAAATATGTCTCCTCACACCTAAGTCCAGGCCAGGGTTACTCAACTCTTACCCTACGAGGTCCGGAGCCTGCTGGCTTTCTGTTCTACATTATTATAAAGGTGTTTTCTGTTCCTCAAAGTGTTCTAGTACTGCAGAACTCCCCGGGTCACCCCCCTCTCGCGCTCAATTTTTGTTCCGGCACCTCTCCATTGACAAATTAAGCACTGGAGAGAGAGATTGCATTCCCTTCCTCTACATCAGGGGTGTCAAACTCATTCCATGGAGGGCGAAGTGTCCGTGGGTTTTAGTTTTTTCCTTTCAATTAAGACCTAGACAACCAGGTAAGTGGAGTTCTTTACTATGAGTTCTTTACTATTCTTTACTAAGTCCCCACTGGAATGAATTTCACACACGTCCCCCCCCGTCTCCTCTTTATCCCATCTCCCTCACTCCCCCTTCTATCAACCCCTCCACCGTCTCTGGATAAGATGGTGACATTTTGATATGGATTCATTTCTCGATGACATTGACATTCTTTTGACATTTTGAGTCATTTAGCAGACGCTGTTATCCAGACCGATATACAGTGGTAAATGCATACATTTTTCGTACTGTTTCCACGTGGGAATTGTACCCACAACAACCGTGGCATTGCAAGCACCGTTCTTTACCAGCTGAGCCAGGACCAAGAGGTATGGACAGCGTAACCACATTCCCAGTCTACGTTTTAAAGGGACAACTAAGACCCCTGTGTTGCAGGGTTCCCCACTATGGCCCAGCTGTGCTCAAAGTCAATGTTCTGTGTCTGCATGCACTCTATATGAAAGTGTTCAACTTCTAAATATATTAGCTATATCAAAAATGTCTGAATTTGTAATTGTGCTAATCATAGACAGTGATAGCAATAGCCTACATATAGGTCAGGGATGGGCCACTCCAGTCCTTAGGGGCCTGATTGGTGACACACTTTGGCCCCCGTATTAGCCGACACACATCTGACTCCAATAATCAACTAATCATGCTATTCAGTTTATAATACAATGAGTTTAAGATGGTGTGTTAGCTAGGGCTGGGAAACCATGTGACACCAGTCAGCCCCTCTCTGACTGGATATGCACATCCCTGATATAGGTGATCAATTAGTTCATTGATGACCTTTAGTTGACATTCCCACTCCACTTCCAGGATGAGGAAGAATACTACTCTTCTTCCCCTTTCTTCTGCTATACATGCAGACACAGAACATTGACTTTGAGCGCAGCTTGGCCATGGAGTAGGTTGAGGGGGTGATAGAAGGGGGAGTGAGGGAGATGGCATAAAGAGGAGACGGAGGGGGGACGTGTGTCAAATTCATTCCAGTGGGCCAAGTGTGGGTTTTCGCTCCTCCCTTGTACTATATTTTGTTCAGTGCCCAGAGCCCTTTGGAAGACAGCTCCCCTGAGCAGTCTGACCGGTCGCCCCCGAGGCCTCCATATACCCTCTCTGTCCTTGTGGCTGCCAATCTGGAGCCTCGTTCGCCTACCCAGGGCAGGCCCCTGTGGGACTCGCAAGGCTTCCCTGGGCTCTGATGAAAGCCATAACCGGCCACCCAGGAGCCTGGACCTCCACACCCGCCCACCCAGGGTAGGCCCCGCGGGATCCCCAAGATTCCTCGCTCTGCCCGGCCTCTGAAGCTGCTGGAGATGGCCACTTCACGACTAGAGCCTACCCCACGCCTCTGGAGACCCCCCTCCTCCCGCATGCTCGGCACCTTCCTGCCGCCATGCGGGAAAGCCCTGCCCCCCCTGGCCCCCAAGGGGAAGAGCAAGGCAGGGAAGTGTGAGGCAACCACTTTCCAGGCATCCGTCCCTGGTATTGATGCCGTTGGCAGTAATAAAATGTTCTGTCTGTTAGGCCTTTTTGCAGTCAATTTGCCGTCTATACTGAACAAAAATATAAACGCAACATGTAAAGTGTTGGTCCCATGTTTCATGAGCTGGAATAAAATATCCCAGAAATGTTCCATAGGCACAACATTTTTATTTACTTTAATTTTGTTTACATCCCTGTTAGTGAGCATTTCTTCTTTGCCAATATAATCAATCCACCTGACAGTTGTGGCATATCAAGAAGCTGATTAAACAGCATGATCATTACACAAGTGCACCTTGTGTTGGGGACAATGAAAGGCAACTCTAAAATGTGCAGTTTTGTCACGCAACACAATGTCACAGATGTCTCAAGTTTTAAGGGAGCATGCAGTTGGCATGCTGACTGCAGGAATGTCCACCAGAACTGTTGCCAGAGAATTCAATGTTAATTTCTCTACCATAAGCCATCTCCAACGTCATTTTAGAGAATTTGGCAGTACGTCCAACCAGCCTCACAACCGCAGACCACGTGTAACCACACCAGCCCAGGACCTCCACATCTGGCTTCTTCACCTGCGGGATCATCTGAGACCAGCCACCCGGACAGCTGATAAAACTGAGGTGTATTTCTGTCTGTAATAAAGCCCTTGTGTGGGGAAAAACTCAGTCTGATTGGCTGGGCCTTGCTCCACAGTGGGTGGGCTAATCTCCCAAGTGGGTGGGCATATGCCCTCACAGGCCCACCGATGGCTGCGCCCCTGCCTAGTCATGTAAAATCCGTAGATTAAGGCCTATCCTCTATATGAACTGTAACTCAGTAAAATCATTGAAATTGTTGCGTGTTGCATTTTATATTTTTGTTCAGTATACAAATTCTTTGTAATTATGTTCCGGCCCCCTGACCGTCCGCTCAAGAAAGAATTGGCCAGCGGCTGAATGTAGTTGATGTAGTATACTGTAGCTCTCTAATGATGTTTGGGTCTTTTCAGACCCGAAGCCTCAGGGGCTCCCACCATGGTATGATCGGAGAGGGGACACTTCAAGAGCTGAGCCGTACCATCACAGGTCAGTCTAATAGCTAATACACCACTTTAGCTGCTCTACTTGGCCTAGTTATATGTGTAAGTTTTTATTTTTTTTTACCTTTATTTTACTAGGCAAGTCAGTTAAGAACAAATTCTTATTTTCAATGACGGCCTAGGAACAGTGGGTTAACTGCCTGTTCAAGGGCAGAACAACAGATTTTGTACCTTGTCAGCTCAGGGATTTGAACTTGCAACCTTTCGCTTACTAGTCCAATGCTCTAACCACTAGGCTACACTGCCGCCCCAAGTGTCAGGGTCAAATCTCTCAATCAATTCCTGTACTAGACTGGCTGAGCTCCACTGGACCCCCCTCCCCGTTCTCCAGGACTATCTAAAGTGGGGAAAGAAATATTAGCAGAGAGACATGCCTCAAAAGAGACTGGCTCAACAGGAAGTCCGATCTCCAGTACCACATTCCAATTGAAATTACTGCCGTCCTCTCCTTGACTTGGAGTGAGCCCTCCGATGACGTATCTATGACGTTTCCCAGAGTAAGTCCTTCCCAAGAGGAAGGGAGTGGGAAAGTGTGGGGGAAAAATGGGGAAAGAAAGAAGACTTCCGATCTCAAACACACTTTCAGATCAGATGGAGGACATAACCAGGGAAACAACTGTCTGAACTGGACACCCACATACTCCAGGACTGAAGAATCCAAAGTAGGGAAACCTTGGAGATGTCAATGACTTTGTTGGATCTCCGACTGTGTTGGATCTCTCACTCCTGTGTTGGATCTCCGACTGTGTTGGATCTCTTACTCCTGTGTTGGATCTCCGACTGTGTTGGATCTCCGACTGTGTTGGATCTCTGACTCCTGTGTTGGATCTCCGACTGTGTTGGATCTCTGACTCCTGTGTTGTATCTCTCACTCCTGTGTTGGATCTCCGACCGTATTGGATCTCTGACTCCTGTGTTGGATCTCCGACCGTGTTGGATCTCTGACTCCTGTGTTGGATCCCCGACTGTGTTGGATCTCTGACTCCTTTGTTGGATCTCTGACTCCTGTGTTGGATCTCTGACTCCTGTGTTGTATCTCTCACTCCTGTGTTGGATCTCTCACTCCTGTGTTGGATCTCTCACTCCTGTGTTGGATCTCCGACTGTGTTGGATCTCCGACTGTGTTGGATCTCCGACTCCTAGCCAGGAGGACGGTATCCCCATATAGCATGCCCCTGGGCTGGTCAACCATCTACTGGATGACACAAGGACTCACATTGCTTGAGCTGGTATTTATATATATTTTTTAATATTTCCTATAACTGTTGAATGTCAGAATTGAGCTTCTAATGTCTTATTTGCAGCCTAGTCAGAATTCTCCACCATGAATATAAAACATGTCATAGAATGCCAGACAGTATGATTGAGGAGAATGTTATAACAGGCTACATTAATGCCAGGTCCAAAATCAATGGTGAGTACAGATTCCCAGGACCAATGTGATGGTGAGTACAGATTCCCAGGACCAATGGGATGGTGAGTACAGATTCCCAGGACCAATGGGATGGTGAGTACAGATTCCCAGGACCAATGAGATGGTGAGTACAGATTCTCCATGTTGAATGTGATGGACCAATGGGAAGGTCAGTACATGTCCCCAGGACTAATGGGATGCTGAGACTAGACATCCAGGACCAATGGGTTGGTGAGTATATACTCCCAGGACCAATGGAATGGTAAGTACATATTCCCAGGACCAATAGGATGGTGACTATTGACTCCCAGGACCAATGGGATGGTGAGTATCCTATAGACTCCCAGGACCAATGGGATGGCGAGTATACAGCGCATTCGGAAAGTATTCAGACCTATTGAATTTTCCCACATTTGGTTACGGTACAGCCTTATTCTAAAATCGATTAAATTAAACATTTACCTCTACACACAATACCCCACAATGACAAAGCGAAAACAGGTTTTTAGAAATTTTAGCAAATTTATTAAAATTAAAAAATAAACATAGTTAAGAGTGCATGTCAGAGCAAAAACCAAGCCATGAGGTCAAAGGAATTGTCCGTAGAGCTCCGAGACAGGATTGTGTCAAGGCACAGATCTGGGGAAGGTTACCAAAACATTTCTGCAGCATTGAAGGTCCCCAAGAACACTGTGGCCTCCATCATGCTTAAATGGAAGACGTTTGGAACCACCAAGACTCTTCCTAACACTAGCCACCCAGCCAAACTGAGCAATCGGGGGAGAAGGGCCTTGGTCAGGGAGGTGACCTAGAACCCGATGGTCACTCAGACAGCGCTCCAGAGTTCCTCTTTTGAGATGCGAGAACCTTCCAGAAGGACAATAATCTCTGCAGCACTCCACCAAGCATGCCTGAATGGTAGTTGCCAGACGAAAGCCACTCCTCAGTAAAAGGCACATGACAGCCCACTTAGAGTTTGCCAAAGAGCACCTAAAGGACTATGACCATGACAAACAAGATTCTCTGGTCTGATGACAGATTGAACTCTTTGTCCTGAATGCCAAGCATCATTACTACAATTTATTTAACTAGGCAAGTCAGTTAAGATTAAATTATTATTTACAATGACGGCCTACTGGGGAACAGTGGGTTAACTGCCTTGTTCAGGGGCAGAACGACAGATTCTTACCTTGTCAGCTCGGGGATTCGTGCCAGCAACAGTTATGTTACTGGCCCAATGCTCTAACCATTAGGCTACCTGCTTTCCCAATGAAGCATGGTGGTGGAAGCATCATGCTGTGGGGATATTTTTCAGCGGCAGGGACTGGGAGACTATTCAGGATCGAGGGTAAGATGAATGGAGCAAAGTAAAGATAGATCCTTCATGAAAACCTGCTCCAGAGCGCTCAGGACCTCAGACTGGGGCGAAGGTTCACCTTCCAACAAGACAACGACCCTAAGCACACAGCCAATACAAGGCAGGAGTGGCTTCGGGACAAGACTCTAAATGTCTTTGAGTGGCCCAGCCAGAGCCCAGACTTGAACCCAATCAAACATCTGTGGACAGGCCTGAAAATAGCTGTACAGCGACGCTCCCCATCTAACCTGACAAAGCTTGAGAGGATCTGCAGAGAAGAATGGGAGAAACTCCCCAAATACAGGTGTGCCAAAGGTGCTTTAACAAAGTAATGAGTTAAGGATTAATGTGATGTTTCAGGTTTTTTTTTATACATTTACAAATAAATTTAAAAAAAATAGTTTTTGCTTTGTCACTATGGGGCATTGTGTGTAGATTGATGAGGGATTTTTTTTTTTTTAATAAGGCTGTAACGTTAGAAAATGTGGAAAAAGTCCACGGGTCTGAATACTTTCAGAATTAACTGTAGATTGCTGGACCTGTGGGAGTAGGCCTATTACCTGTCAGGATGGTAAGTTAAGACTCCATGACGACCAGCTGCTGTTGGAGAGATTCACCCCTGATATATAGGTAAGAGGTCCAATCACCTTCTCACTCTCACACACACACACACACACACACACACACACACACACACACACACACACGCACACGCCAAGTTATCTGATGACACACACAAGCGTGACAGCACAGATACACACACACACACACACACACACACGTGAAATGGAACTGAGAGCACTGCGGGACACTGACTACATATTTCTCACCATCTTTGTGTGTGAAGGTTGCAGGTAGCTGTGGCAGTCAGACAGACGTACCTGCAGTCAAGAGGCAAATCCAAGTGGAGACGACGACAAAGATAAACAAACAGCTCCAACCATGACCACCTCAGATTTTTTTATTTTAATTACACTATGAATGTCATCAGAATGGTAGTGAGGTCTCATTTATTTGAATCAACTCAATAGAATGACTCTCTCTCCTCTCTGTCTGTATATCCTTCATGAATCGATCCTTCTGGCCCTACAGAATATTCAGACTTGCCATTATGAATTAGTCAGTTAATGGCAGGACAAAGACGGCCTGCAAGTCATTTTCATAATCTGGAGTATTAATAGCTCAGAGAGGCGAGAGAGAGAGTCCTGTCGAAAGGTAAATATGTAGGGAAGATGAAACAGGGGAGACTGTTTTCAATTAGCCAAACATAAATTACATTCAATGATTTGATTAGCCTTTCCTGTCTGTGACAGTGAGCCCAATAGTGGTTTAGGTTACAGGTTACAGGTTACAATACAATAATCTACAAGAGGAATGGGAGAGATGACAGCGAAGTATTACTGCAGTTTAATGTCAGTGACCTAGACACATGGAAGCAATAACCAGTTTCTATTGGAATGCAGGCGATTTCATTTCATTTCAAATGGTGTTATATTTCACTTCACACTGTATGCACAAATGTAGTGAAACCAGCCTATTTGAACCTGAGAGGTATATTGGGTTGTACGTAGGAGGTTAGCTAGAGTGTGTCCGTCTGTCCTCCTTAAATTTAGATGAGGGTTTTGGCACCATCGAATGACATAATGACAGGCTTTCTCTCTCTCTGTCATTGTCACTTTCTCGGTCTCTGTTTGACCCTCTTCCCCTTTATCCCCCTCAACTTACTCATCACTTTCCCACCCTTTTTCCATCCCTCAAACAACAACCCAGAGAGTGAGTGATGAGGGAGGGGTGAAGACAGGTGACCTTTAAATCATTTACTTTTAACCACCCTCTCTCTCTCTCTCTCTCTCTCTCTCTCTCTCTCTCTCTCTCTCTCTCTCTGTTTATTTCGTCTTCCCCGACCGCACACAAAAGCAGCACCTCACCTCTCAATAACGGTTTCCTTTATATAATATCAAATGTCATCGGTCACGTACACGTATTCAGCAGATGTTCTTGCGGGTGTAGCGAAATGCTTGTGTTCCTAGCTCCAACAGTGCAGTTAGTATCTAGGAATTCACAATTTTGCTTTTTTCCAGAGTACAATCCACATTAGTACTAGAAAGCTAATTTCCCATCATGTGATTAAAGTATAATTTAGTTTTCCCCCCAAAAAAATTAAAGGTAGACTCAGCAATATGACGTAGTAGAGGGAATTAAACAGCACAGTGGGTAAATTTCCACAACACGTAAGAGTGTTTGAAGCAGGTTTATTGACAAAGTCACGAAGAATTGAAGAAACCCCCTTTGGGCTGTGATAAAAAAAATGTGCCTCTTGGGTGAAAATGATAGCTTGAGGGTTAAAACTCAAAACAGGCTCCCATTGCACCCTTCATTCCGTTCCTCGTGTTTCTATATACCATTCTGTCAAGGAGGCCTTCTTTATACTGAAACTAGATGTTCCAATGGGCTCAGGGGTCATGACTATTCAGGGCTCAGACCTGAGATGGTGCTAGTAACTGTTCCTGGGTTAAAGCCAGGGTTAAAATGATCTGTTTTGATTGTGTTTGACTATGGGCATGGCCCCGGGCCAATGCCATTAACACAACCCAGGCTAAGACATTTACCAAGACAGACACGCTCGCAATTAACCTTTCAAATCTTCCCAGTTCACCCGCATAATCATAGCCATTATAGCAGACTGTATCTTCGGGCATCAAGGAGACGGGAACACAATCACATCTGAAGCTTAAAAACGATGTTTGTTTTTTTTACTATGTATTTACTCTGTCAATGTTGACATTGGTGGGCTGTAAATAAGTTATTGCAATTTTCACTCTAAAACTCTTTCAACAACAAGCCAAAGCATAACTTCTAGGCCCACGCAGTGTGTTTAAAACGTTTATTTGGAACAGCAAACAAAAATCACTTCTGCAACAGCGCTCCAAAAAATGACACTAGAAAACGGGTGTTCTGTGCACGGTATGCATTTGCTACGTGTACCCCTGCAACTGCAGCGTTGATGGTGATAACGCATGGGTTAAATCGGATCAAGCGTTAACCGGCGACAGCCGACACCCGGCAAAGATGATGTTCTGGTGTTGTCAGAGGTGTAATTGCGTTGGGAGCTGTCAAATCGGTGAGCAGCTGCTCTTGTGTGATCATTGTCATGAAGCTACACCTGTCCCACTCGCGTTAGAAGTTCACGAGAAAATTGAGCCTGTTTCAGAGATAATGACGCTCAAACTGAAAGTCATTCAAGGAAATAATTAAGTTTCTATCGTCCTAATCGAGGTGTAGGTTGCATCACATTCCAGTCTTCAAACTTGTAAACAATGCCGCGTGTATCCGTGCAGCCAATGGCAATGCCCGCTTTAGGTATAATGCCGGGAGCCGCTTGTGGATTTCACAGCTCTAACACATTTCCACCTTCGACACCGCCAAAAATAACCGCTATGTCCGCTAAAGCGGAACTGATTGAATCGAGACCTAAATTTGCTCATAAATCCCCCCCCCCCCCCCCCCCCCCCCCCCTCCTCTCTGATTTAGAGGGGTTGGGTTAAATGCGGAAGGCACATTTCAGTTGAATGCATTCAGTTGTACAACTGACTAGGTATCCCCCTTTATCGATGGCAATTTGAATGCACAGAGACACCGTGAAGAGATCCCGAGGCCCATTGTCGTGCCATACATCACCATCACCAAATCTTTGAAATTGTTGCATGTTGCGTTTAATACGGTTTATACGTTCATCCATGACAAATTCTTCACACCAATTTACTGAATGTTCTGTGAATCTATTTCAGAAGATAACTTTTAGGTTATTATTAGCAAACAGTTCTGATATCACACAACTTCACATTTCCCTTCTTCACATAAAGTAATTGACCCAGGGAGTAAATGTGCCAGTCCATAAAAGTGTAGAGCCGGGCCCGAAGGGGAAAGTGTTTTGTACAGCTAGTGTACCTGAATCGGGCCCGGCTCTACAATGGGGCAAAAGGGGGCATTGCTTTAGTATTATGTCCCTATATAACACACTCATATTTAAATAGACTCACTGCAGTTATCTGAAACTTCGCATCCATCCTGCAAACCACACTCTCTCTCCGCTCTCCGAGTAGGCCGTTGTTGTTGTTGGCCATAGAAATACAATTTCAAAATACAATCGCAGGTTGGAAAGCAAATGCCTAATGCTGAAAAGAAAAGACTACTATGACTGTAGAAGCTACCAATTTTCTTTTTTTCTCAACAACTAGACATTTTTAGCGAACAGCAATTTTTTTTCCTGTTGCCTATACTGTAGCCTATTGTACTGTATATACAGTGCCTTAATTAAGAAACCTATGTACACCCCTTGACTTTTTCCAAATGTTGTTGTCTAACAGCCTGAATTTCAAATGGACATTGCCCCATATTGACACTGTACCCGCTATATATAGCCTCATTATTGATATTTTATTGTGTTACTTTTATAATTTTTTACTTTAGTTAATTTTTTTATTTTCTTAACTCTTTCTTGAACTGCATTGTTGGTAAAGGATCGGTGTCCCGCTAACAGGACAACTTCCGGTGAAACTGGAGGGCGCACAATTTAAATAAATAATCATAAATATTATGGATTTGAAACATTTAGGTACATATAAGTGTCCTATATTGGCAGAAAGCTTACATTCTTGTTAATCTAACTACACTGTTAGATTTACAGTAGCTTTTACAGCAAAAACATGCCATGTGATTGTTTGAGGACGGCGCCCCACATCAAAAATATTTTTCCACCGGCACAGGTTTCATACATTCAGATATAAAGATTAAATATTCACTTTTGAAAATCTTTCTCTGATTTGTCATCCAAAGGGTCCCAGCTTTAAAATGAATGTGTCGTTTGTTAGATCAAATCCTTCTTTATTTCCCAAAAAGTCTAAGTTGGCACCATCAATTTGAGTAATCTACTCGTTCAATTGCAGGGAAAGGAATCCTAAAATCTACCTCTAAACTTAGTTTCAACAAGTCAAAATACGTTTCTATTTACTCCTCAGATACCAGACAATGTAATCAAATTATAATATTTATTTTGGAAAGAAGTATGTTCAATAGGAAACTGATTTTAGTAGGTGGGTAATTTCTTCATGGCGAGCGCAAACACGGATTTCTAAGACTTGTCCTTCTGTATTTCATATTCGTTTACAAGCCTAAAACCTTGAACATAGACTGCTGACACCCTGTGGAAGCCATAGGAATTGCAATTTGCATTTCTCTGGCATTTCTAAGGGGATGGTCTCTCAAAAAAAATATTCTGGTTGGTTTTTCTTTGGATTTTCTCCTACCCTATATATTGTGTTAAATTCTCCTACATTATTTTAACATTTCTACAAACTTTCAAAGTGTTTTATTTCCAATGGTACCAATTATATGCATATCCTGGCTTCAGGGCCTGAGCTACAGGCAGTTTACTTTGGGCACGTCATCGAGGCAGGAAATTGAGAAAAAAGGTGCATAGCCCTAAGATGTTAACTTGATTTTTTTGAGGATTACCGTGCCTTCAGAAAGTATTCCTACTTATTCCACATTGTGTTGTGTTACAGCCTGAATTCACCCATTTTCACACAATACACCATAATTATGAAGTTAAAACACGTTATTAGAAATGTTTGCAAATTATCACTTCATATTATTTTCTGAATGCTATGTCAAATTGGTTGTTACTCATCGCTATACAACCATTTTCAGGACTTATTGTATATTTTCATGTAGATTTAAGTCAACACTGTAACTCGGCCACTCAGGAACATTCACTGTCTTCTTGATAGTGTAGATTTGGCCTTGTGTTTTAGGTTAGTATCCTGCTGAAAGGTGAATTAATTTCCCAGTGTCTGGTGGAAAGCAGACTGAACCAGCTTCTCCTCTAAGATTTTGCCTGTGTTTAGCTCTATTCTGTTTATTTTGTATCCTGAAAAACTCCCCAGTCCTTAGCAATTACAAGCATACAGTACCTATAACATGATGCTGCCACCACCATGCTTGAAAATATGGAGAGTGGTACTCAGTAATGTGTTTTTTTGTATTTCCTAATATTGTACAATCTGTGCATTCCGTCTTTTCATTGGCATGGGCTATTGGTTGCATTCACGACAAGGCCATTTTAATCTCAGTTTGTCAATGTCAGAGTAGTCACTCATTTCAGTCAATTATGTGGTATAAAAACAAGATTCCAGTCATGTAGGCTAAATTACATACAATAGCATGAAATGTGTTCATGAAAGGCAACAAAAATTCCGGACAGTGCAAATCCCATAAACTCCTCTGCTGAACTATATTCCACTGGGCACACATTTGTTGAATTAATGTTTGTTTCTTCATCATTTGTCAACCGACTGTGACCTGAAATCTATAAACACCAGTACTGTTTCCTCTCATTTCAACCAGCTTTGTAAACATTAAAACATTCAACTCAAACATTCAACAACTTAACCTGGCTAACAGGTTGTTACATCAATCTTATTTCAACATAATCATCAGAACTATGTATATGTTGAAATTGGGTTGAAAATTCCACGTAGAAATGATACAATTACATTGAATGAAAATAAATTGTATGTTGGGTGGTGGAAATTTTGTTGAATTTCCTAGTTGATTAGACATTTTATTTGACCTTGTTTCAATGTTGATAGTAAAATGGTATGCTTGAATCAACGTCTTGCTGGGAGGTATATTGAAATAATATGTAAAGCCACTGTCCATGGATTCCTGCCTGAACAGTGACTCCTACTGGTATGTGAGGAGTAATGCACTTCCGTACTCATTTGCATAGACTACCTACTGTAAATAACATTGAATAGTTGAAAGCAATTCCTCTTGCTTTTCTTACACAAGCTGTTTGTGAAAGTCAATTCAGAGCGAGGTTGGGTTTATGTAGGCTACGTTGACGTCTGATTTACCCAACGGATACCATCATTCCAATGTGAAGGTATACTTTCATTCATCCATGGTTGTTGGAGTCTTTGGAAGTTTAGAGGTAGTTACCGTTAGCCCAATAATGGGATGCCAAATTCATGATATTAATAATACACTTTTACCTTTGGATATTGTCTTTTCTATATGTTATTCATTACATGCACTGAGTGTACAAAACATGAAGAAGTTCTCTCTGCTACAGCACGGCAAGCGGTACCGGAGAGCCAAGTCTACTTCCAATAGGCTCCTTAACAGCTTCTACCCCAAGCCATAAGACTGCTGAACAATTCATCAAATGGCCACCCGGACTGATTGACAAATAAGATTTGATTTGATTTGATCACCTGCCCTTTCCATGACATAGACTGACCAGGTGAATCCAGGTGAATCCAAGTGATCCCTTATTGATGTCACATGTTAAATTCACTTCAATCAGTGTAGATGAAGGGGAGGAGGCAGGTCAGAGAAGGATTTTTAATCATTGAGACATGGATTGTGCATGTGTGCCAACATTCAGAGGGTGAATCGGCAAGACAAAAGATTTAAGTGCCTTTGAACTTTCAATGCACTTCAAATGAATTTGATTTAATCCTAGACTGGTTTTGTTTGAGATGGAGATGTGAATTCAACGTATGAATTACCAACTTGAAGATGACATTTGTATAAAAGATATCCAACGGTAAATGTTTTATTAATGACATGAACTTGGCACTCTATCTATATGACTAATGTTTAGTTCGTTTTTGTTCAATCACTTAGGTGCAATTTTTGGTGCAATGTTTTTTTTTTTGTGGTACATTTTCTATGAACAAAAACCTAAACAGATCATCAAAATGGCTCGTGTTTCAAAACTCTAAGCACAAGTCACGTTCAGCGCACCAACTCATGCATATTCAGTCTACGTATCTGCTTTTCAAAATGCAATATTTCGATATGATTTGCTTGTCATTTCTTAAGAATACAATTAATTATCACTATGTAGTGCCTAGTTAATGTATTATTTTATTTAACGTTTATTTAACTAGGCAAGTCCATTAGGAACAAGTTCTTCTTTACAATGATGGCCTATGTATAGTTTGATAACTGCTGAACACGCAATTTCTATATTGTTACTTTTATACATGTATCAATTTGATATCAATTTATGTTGGAAGGTAAAACCAAATCCTATGTGGATGTAAATGCATCATAATTCTCCATCAGCCAGTGTCCTTCAATAGATCAAAGTGGAAAGACTCCATCTGGAATGATAGTGTCGTGTACAATGCACTGCTATAAGAATGCACTGTATAAGAATATATTCTACTCATTATCTGAATTTCATTAAAGGGTGTAGAAGGGGAAAAACTCCACCCAAAAACAATATTTTGGTATTTGTTTCATTAGTCAATTGTTGACCTAGTCCCAAAATGTTTTGCTTGTCAGCAATCAAGTTTTCAAGATACGTAACTTTCAAAACACAGGAATCAACCACGTATGACGCATTTTGCATCATATGATTATCATACGGGGATTTCTGTATTTTGAATGTGACAAGCAAAACATTCTTGGACCATATCAACCAGTGGTGGAAAAAGTACACAACTGTCATACTTGAGTAAAAGTAAAGATGCCTTAATAGAAAATTGGTGAAAGTCAACCAGTAAAATACTACTTGAGTAAAAGTTGTAAAAAATATTTGGGTTTTAAATATACTTAAGTATCAAAGGTAAATGTAATTTCTAAAATATATTTAATCAAAAGTGAAAGTAAAATTCCTTATATTAACTAAACCAGACGGCAGCATTTAGTTTTTTATTTATGGATAGCCAGGGGCACACTCCAACACTCAGACATAATTTATAAACTAAGCATGTGTTTCGTGATTCCGCCAGATCAGAGGTTGCAGGGATGACCAGGGATGTTCTCTTGATACGTGTGAATGAGGCCATTTCCCTGTCCTGCTAAGAATTCAAAATATAACGAGTACTTTTGGGTGTCAGGAAAAATGTATGGTGTAAAAAGTACATTATTTTCTTTAGAAATGTAGTAAAGTAAAAGTTAACAAATATAACTAAAGTATGGATACCCCCAAAAAACAACTTAAGTAAAAATACTTTAAAGTACTACTTTGGGTGGAATTTTACTTTAAGAATGAACAAAAATTCAGGAGCGAGGACCAGGCTTCAATGCAACCCTTAACTAGTTGCCTTGAACGCAGCTCCCTAGCAACTCAACAAGCACCAGCTGCTAACCATTACCAATCAGCCTCCTACTGTTTGCGACACTTAACTAGTTGCCTTGAACATAACTCTTCAAACAATCTCCAACTGCTAACTGCTAATCAGCCTCCACACCTGTTCTCACTCTTCTTATTAAACACCACTTCCACCCTATTTAAAACCAACCAGTCATTCTTTGTCCCCCCCCCCCACCTTCAAAAAAAGTCATTTCCTTTCACTTAGGTTCCTTCAAGGATCTTATGGGGGTTGCTGTCACCACAGCAGCCTGACTGCCTTTGCCTGACAGTGATGTCTACCTGTAACTCCAAGCCAAACCCGACAGCAGAGGTATCAAACTCATTCCCTGGAGGGCTGAGTGTATGCTGATTCATTTTTTTGTTTAGTTATTTCCTTTCAATTTGTGTCCAATTAAGACCTAGACACCCAGGTGAGGGGAGTTCCTAACTAATCAGGGACCTTAATTGATCAAGTACAACAGACGAGCGAAAACCGGTAGACACTTGGCCCTCCGTGGAATGAGTTTGACACATGTGCCCTATAAGAGTCAACGTCCCTGGATCCTTCATCTGCAGCCCTTGGCTTCATCTGGTCCATTCATGCATCCTTCAATTTCCTCAAATATGCTAAACCCATTTAAATTTCTGGTCCTTACACTTGTGAATACACTGTAAGCTGATACATTTATACAATGTAGGGTTGCAAAATTCTGGGAACTTTCAATCAATTCCATGGTTTTCCATAAATCCTTGTTGGATGATTCTGGAATACCTCCTTTTTCCCCATCTGATTCCCGGAATCCTCCAACCAGGATATCTGGCAAAAACAAGAATTTATTGAAAGTTGCTGGAATTTTACAACCCTAATGCAATCCATTTCAAGTTTTAGTCAAATACTGTATGGAAAACCTGAATACTATCCATTCCTTCTAAAGAAGCACTTCAAAAAGAACAGTTTCAGTATTTTGCTGTTAGATTAGTGAGCCTATCATTATCTGATGTATTGGTATCTAAACAAAATGTTCACATGGTATTTCACGGAAAACTAAGATTTTTCGTGAATGACTCCAGGGTGAAAGATGTGTGAAACACCAATTCACAAGGTTCAGAACACAAGATTACAAGGTGTTATCAGTTTTGAGTTGTGTACTTGGAGTTTTGAAAATATATTACTTACATCTGATGATTGAACTAACATTAGCCCAATAGAAAGATGTCAAATTCATAGTATTAATTATAAACGTTTACCTTTTGAGTATCTTAATCATGTTGAGCTCCCAATCCTATTGCAATTGGTTGCCTTAGGGCTCGCACACGTCGCACCAAATGTGGATCTAGCATTTGTCTGCCGTTATGTTCAGCGGGCTGGGTTTTAGGGACCAACCCCTTGTAGACATCTGTTGAAATTCCTTTGCGCGATTCTACATGTAAAATCAGTGCTCACTCGGTTCGTAAATTACATTCAGAGTTGTGTGTACACTCTCAGCCAGAAAAGGCTGTTGATGTGTCTGAGCCCTTACAATTGTACATTGATTAAAAATATTTAAAAAAAACTGACTGTGTGTCACAGGAGGCTGCAGAGGGGAGGACGGCTCATAATAATGGCCGGAACGGCACCAATGGAATGTGTCAAACGCCTGTAAACCATGTCTTTGCTGTATTTGATACCGTTCCCGCATATTCCACTCCGGCCATTACCACGAGCCTCCCCAATTAAGATGCCACCAACCTCCTGTGTGTGCGTGTGAGGCAGGAAGGGATGGAGGGATAGCCTACAGAGAAATTTAATTGCAGACTTGTTCATATAATATTAGCATATAATTTTATGCAGGTTTGGATTTGTGTCTGAGTGCATAAGAGAGAGAACCATATGTGTTGCATTGTGCACTTATGGAAGGAGGTTAGCCACATGTTTTAGGAGGGGAAATAATGTAGAAATTCATGCAGGGTGTGTGATTGACATCTCTGGAGGGAGAGCGAAAGGGAGATGGAGAAGGGAGGGTAGTGTGGGGACACCACACAATCTCTCTTTTCAATCACTTTTCTATATGCTCTGAGGGGAAAGTGTTCTCACTCTTAAGTCTATATGAGCATCTGTGGTACAGGCACTGGCTGGGCTCAGAGAGAGAGAGAGAGCGAGAGAGGGGGCATGCTCACAGCACAGGGAAGGAGGGAAGAGAAGAGAGACAGTCACAGAAGTGAAGAGACGTGACAGAGAGGAGAGACGCGTACTGCCTCTCAGGAAAAGCAAGGCACAGTACAAGTAGGCTTCTCTCTTATCTTACACACTCTGTGCACACTACTACACACTGCACAGCTATGCATACAAACACACAGAATGCACATAATTACAGTTTAAATCAATGTTGCTTGTTTTATTGTGGAATACAGAAAATATGAACATTTGAAAAATATATTGTGAAATTTGAAATTCTATTCTATACCCCCCCCCCAAAAAAAAAATATACTAAAACTATGTATCGTTAGTTTGATGGATGATTTCTTAAAATTGTTAATGGTTCAAATGGTATCCGATATTAGAATGTGTAATCACGTGTTATTTGTTCAATCACAAATGTACTATTATCCTGATATTCGTGTTAGTTTTGCATTAGCCAGACTTTTTGTTGTGTTTTTTGTTGTTGTTGTTGTCTGCCTGATCCTTCAGTGTACTCGATCAGATAGTGTGCCATAACGACTTTGAATCTGTTGCCCTGCTATCATGACGGACCAATGTGTTTCAGGAGCATTTTGATGGTTATCTCTGTTGCCGTACTGTTTTTAAGCTCACTTCAAAGTAAATCCTTTCACAGTTGAAATGCCACCCAATACTAGACCGCAATACCACTCCGAGTTTCGGACTGACTTTCATCTCGATGTCTCTCTCTGCTTGGACAAGATCCTACGCAGCCTGTGAAGACCTGACGACCCAAATCAAATGCACTCTAGGCTCTCGACATTGTGCCACGGAGACGCCGTTCACAAATGCATTTCATTACGTACAGTTGTTTGTCATGTCACCGCGCAATGACTTGGGCAACATGTTCAATCCCTCCTTCTTCCTCACCACCTGTTGCTTTACCATATTCAGAGTGAACCTTCATCTATTTTTCTCTGTATGTCCGTCTACCCATCTCTGTATGTCCGTCTACCCATCTCTGTATGTCCGTCTACCCATCTCTGTATTTCTCTGTATTTCTCTGTATTTCTTGGCTGAAGCATATTTGATAATGGCCGATCACAATCCAATTCCTCAAAGTAGGCTGTGATGATGAGGCCACTAATAATCTCATTTTCCTAATCTATTAAATAATGATAGTCGCCCACATGAACTAGAGAAAAAAAAAAACATTTTAATTGATAAAGCCATCTGATTAATCGCACACACACAACATGCGTCAGTGCAGGCGTGAAACGGTTGGGTTCTGGATGAGATGTCGAGCTCCCCTGTTTTGCAGTCAGAGGGTTTTCAGCTCTCATCAAGGCTCAGAAATGAGACTGGGAGAGCTCCATCAGGTGCATGGCAACAGCATTACAGGGGATGCACATCTGAGGCGCCGGCGCTTAGACCAAGTGAGTAAAGTGAGTGTAGCCAATAAGGTGGGCGGTCACGGTATTAAAGAGACTGGACAGGAGAGACATGACGTTTGCACAGACGCCCTCACCCCCTCCCCCCAAACAAAATGAAATTCTAGTTAGTACATACATAGAGAAAGAGAGAGGCCCAACACGGCGGCGGTGACGTTTTCTCATTGTTTCGCCCACCAAGCATTGAGTTTTTGTTTTGAGGTCAATGAGATAGTGTCGAATTCGGTGAGCAGAAAAATGAATGGCTTTTTTGCTATGTAAGGTTTATTTGATCGAATAGAAGTTTCGTAAGTTGTTACAAGTGTGCTGATATAATTAGGACACGTGACATCCTGGTATCTTTGAGAAGAAACACTTTTTAGCGGAGTGGTCTCGAGATGGCTATGCATTTTCATGGCATGAGACTAGTAGCATAGTATCTCTCCAATGAATACAAGCGTTTGACGTCAACAACCCTCATTGAATATTCAAAGAAGGATTACCATAATGCGATCTATGCACCAATCAAAGGAAGGATAGGCAGGAGCTAGACAGCCCGCCGTGCCACTTTGTGGACAACGAGAGACACGTATCTTGTCAGTACATCTATAATCTTTGGTATATATTAAGTTAGCAGCCAAGGGAGACGGGGCTGCTGAGGGTCAAGGTTATGAACTTAGATATTGGTTCAACTATATTCTTTGCTCTATCATGCTGTAAATGATAGGAACCACTGGAGGAAGCTCTAACTGCCACAATGGAGTGACTCCCTATGTTGTGCTGTAGGGGAGCAGTGTACTGAGATGGATCCCATCCTGGAGGAGGTCCTGAGTGGAGCTAACACTACTGGAGGCCCCTCCCTGAACCACAGCAACAACCCCCTGGACGTGTTCTCTGGCATGCAGCTGCTGCTGCGCTTCAAGCCCCTCTTCCTGCCCCTCTACTGCCTTCTGGTGGCCGTGGCCGGCATAGGCAACTCCATCCTGCTGGCCTGTATCCTGGCCGACAAGAAGCTCCACAATGCCACCAACTTCTTCATCGGTAACCTGGCGGCCGGCGACCTACTGATGTGCCTGACCTGTGTCCCTCTGACCGCCTCGTACGCCTTCGACAGCCGCGGCTGGGCCTTCGGACGCCCTCTCTGCCACCTGGTGCCGCTGCTGCAGGCCGCCACCGTCTTCGCCTCTGTGCTGTCCCTCACGGCCATCGCTGTGGACCGATACGTGGTGGTGGCCCACCCAGTGAGGAGGAGGATCTCTGTCGGGGGCTGTGGTGCGGTGGCTCTGGGGGTGTGGGGGTTGTCTCTGGCCCTGGCTGCCCCTCCTTCCCTCCACACGCGCTACCTAGACCTGAGGCCCCGTGGGGTGGAGCTGGTGGTGTGTGAGGAGTTCTGGCCGAGCTCTGGCCAGCTCAGGCTGCTCTACTCCTGCTGTATCCTGGTAGCCTCCTACATGATCCCTCTGCTGTCAGTCAGCGTATCCTACTGTGCCATCACAGTGCACCTGAGACGACACACGCTGCCCGGAGAGCCCTCACACTGCCAGCAGCGCTGGAGCCAGAGGAGGAGGAAAACCTTCTCTCTCCTGGTGGCCTCCGTGCTTGCCTTTGCCCTCTGCTGGCTGCCCCTGCAGGTGAGAACACACGGTTGTGCGTGCACACACACAGGCACAGGTACAATGCACTCACAATGATAGCCCACTGCACTTTCCTGATAGCCCGTTAACTTTCCTGACATTGTTGACATTTTTATATAATTAAGCAGATTTCTTTGAGAAAATATGAAGAAAGAGCATTTTAGGGGCAGTTACATCACCTAGGCTGTGCGTAATCCCAATGTAATCTCAATGTAATCCTAATGTAATCCCAATGTTATCCTAATGCATGTGACCCACTGACTGTGTGCATTCCTCCTCCCTCCCTACAGGTGCTGAACCTGCTGCTGGACCTGGACCCAGACTACCACATTGTGGGCAAGCGCTATGTCAACGTGCTGCAGGTGTGCTGCCACCTGGTGGCCATGAGCTCCGCCTGCTACAACCCCTTCATCTACGCCTCCCTGCACAGTAAGGTCTGGCTGCACCTCAAGGGCTACCTGTGCCCTTACTGCCGCCAGGAGCCCCCAGGGGGCCAGCTCCTCTCCCGCTCCACCTCCCGGAACCCGGCCACCTGCCTCAGCCTGCTCTCTGAGGTCTCTGCCCCCGCCAAGGAGACCCCGGGAGCCATCGGTCCTGAGTCCGACCCCACCAACGACAGCACCCTCTGAAAACATCAGGAACATCACGGTATGGTTTATAGGTAGGGGTCAAAGGTCATACACCACAGCAGCAGCCATTACATATATCTCATATACGCGTTAGAGACGACAACGGGTGTCCAGCCAGACACCCGCTGTAGGAGCAGGGAGGAGGGAGGAGGGGGAGAACGAGGAGAGACGGTGTGACAGGGGTTTTAGACTGATCTGTGGAGACCGTCACCCCTGTGGATAGTTCGTTCTGTTTGCCTTGGGTGTCACTACATAAGCCCTGCTGCCAAAGACGATGAGCAGGTCTCCCAGCCATTGCGAGGCAGAGAGTGTAAACACTGTCACGACCATGGGCTGGGATGCAGGTCTGGCAGCGGCAGCGGGGGAGATGACCCTTCTCTGAACTCCTCACTCTCCAAATGGATTACAAACTCAACAGAGGAGGACGGCAGGGCAAAAACAGTCTGCAAAGACAGCTCGCTCTTTTCGGTCGTTCCCTCATTCGACTATGCTTTTGCCTGATTTTTGAAATCTTTCATACTTTCTCTCCCTCTTTTTAAATCTCTCTTTCCGATTTATTTCAATGTATGTCGCTATAGTTTTATATTGATTCCTCTCTCTTTTTCTCTGCCCCCCCCCCCTTTCCCTATCTGTCTCCCCCCCTTCTCTTTCTTTTCGCCTGGGCGATATGGGACTGATTCCCCAGCCCAGTGCTAGTTACTGTAGGTGTGTTGGAGTATCTTTGAATAGGTGTTGATCCCTGCAGTTGTCCTCTGCAGTCTCAAACCCAATCAGCTCCCTGGAACGCAATTAACCCAAAGCGAAGTGTTATCTGTTCAGTTACCAACAGTGACAATATGGCTGCCATATTAACTGACTGGACAGGAACAGCACCCAGTCTGCCAAATGTACCTCACAATTGGATTAGTTCCTTATCTGTTGCTGGTTAGCCCAGCTAGAACACAAGGGACTTTTTTTAGTCTTTGTTTCGCCACTTGCTGAACCCAGAGATACTGGCTTTGAGCCTAATCAAATGGATTCATTCCCAGAGGCCCTCTCAGGTGGTGTCTGTGACTTGGGTGTTAATGCTCTGTGAAAAAGGTTAGAATGTTTTCAAAGTGAATTTCTCCTCCAAAAAAATGATGTTGCACGACGTTCCTACCGTCTGATTTCCCAGTGTGTCGTGATACACTGGGTTTCCGAGGAGGTGTGTGTTTCTAACGGGGTTGGGCAGCGGTGTCCATGCCTGTCTTAGGGTGGTGGTTGAGACCCTAGTTTCATTCTGACAGTTCATTGGAGGTGTTAGGATGGCTTAGTTAGCCGGCGTTATTGTAGCTACCGTTCACAAGGCCTCCTGAGCACGCTGTCACTGACTCACTCTAGCAAACCACCCATAGCGTCATTCCAACAAGAACACTGGGCCGGAATGACTTTAATTGTGATTGTTATGGATGTTTGTGTTCAACCCGATTTAATCCAAACTGAATGCTGCTGTTACGTGTGAGCAAAATGTGTTTTTTTCCCAATCTGCTAAATATAATGGAAAAGTCTCAGGGGTTTTGAATGAAACTCCTTCAAACAAACGGTTCATGTAGGTTGTGAGTCACACATACACACATTTGAAACAATTCCTCCTGCTATAATGCGCATGCTTGCAGTTTCACACATCCCTGTCGCACGCACACGGTTTCTGTTCCTTCTCTGAAGAGGCACCTGTTCTACCCTACCTCTTTGTTGGCATCAGGTTGGTTTCCTGTATGCTGTTCAGGGGCCCCATGCCCATAGGGGGCACAAGGGCACGTACCCCATTAGATTTTTCCTGTTGGTTTATTTTTCAGATGTTGCATGAATTACTGAATTTACATTTTTAAGCCCACATTTTAGTCATAATTATTTATTTAAAAAAATAAGATCTGACAGCTGTATTTTGCAGTGGGGGGGGCACAATGACTGGACCAGGCAAAGTGTACCCCCTTATTCTGTGGAGATGAATTTTAAAAAATGAACTAGGCAAGTCAGTTAAGAACAAATTCTTATTTACAATGACGGCCTACCCCCGGCCAAACCCGGACGACGCTGGGCCAATTGTGTGCTCCCCTATGGGACTCCCAATCACGGCCGGTTGGGATACAGCCTGGATTTGAACCAGAGTGTCTGTAGTGACGCCTCAAGCACTGAGATGCAGTGCTTTAGACTGCTGCACCACTCGGGAGCCCCTGGCAAATGGTTCCTTCCCAGGTGCATGACAGAGTATAGATAGGCAGGACGCTAGATACTGTACTCTAGTGCAGCGGTAGTCAATTCTTACCCTATGAGGTCCGGAGCCTACTGATTTTTTGTTCGACCTGATAAGTAACTGCACCCACCTGGTGTCTCAGGTCTAAATCAGTCCCCGATTAGAGGGGAACAATGACAACAAGAAGTAGAGCTGGCTTCGAGGTCCAGATTTGAGGGCTCCAGTGCGTGCAGACAGTGTCGTCAGTGGAGGAGGAGAGAGAGTGTCGTGACACACACAGCAGTTGATTTGGTTGTAATGGCCAGTGATGGCTAGGACTCGCGGGAGGTAGGTTTGGAAATGAATTCGATCAAGCCATGTAGCCTATTGTTCCTTCTTGATGAATAAATAAAGCAAAAATGTTTTGTTGTTTCTCTGTAATACTAAGCCACCTAGCAATTGTATGAAGTTGGCTTTAGCTAGCCAGCTAGATATGTTCCCAATCTCCAAACCTCTACCCAGCTATTTCAGGCTATCAATCAAGTTGGAGTAGCTTTTCTAACTAGCTTAGCTCACATTAATTTCTATATTTGACCCAGTATTTTAGCAGAGATGCAGAAAATAATATTTCGTTTCTTTAAAAAAACAACTAAAAAAACACCAGTAGGAGGTATGCTTAGATATGCAGAATAATACGTTGTTTAAATGTAATCTGTCACCTTATGATAATATGTTATTTGTGTATTAATTATGATGCCCTGATATATGCCTGTATTGATGATGTGTGTTATCATTCCATGTACTGTGTTTGGTCATTTGGATGTAATATCCTCGGCATGTTAGTGCAGTATATTGAGATGTGTGATTTACAACAGTCAGAATGACACCCTCATTAAAATGACAAATGAACAAATGAAGAGGTTTGCTTAGATAACCTACGCAGAAAAATATAAAAAAATTTAAACATAAAATTAGGCATAATGATTATGGATACATTGTAGGAAAAAGCTGTGTCAAGTGTTTGAAACATGCTAAATTCTCCCCCCCCCCCCCCCCCCCCCCCCCCCCCCCCCCCCCCCCCCCCCCCCCCCCCCCCCCCATCATCCTCCGAGAATAATTGGTGCATGACGCACGCCCCTGATCCTATTTGTTTGCAAATTAAAAAGCCTGTGAAATCAGTCTTGTGAAAAAGAAATGACTCAATTCTCTTTTCGCCTATTTCACACGTCACATTTTCACACACACACAGAGACAAACAAAGACAAACACTTAAATACACACACGCACATCCACCAATAGCGAAATGATGTAGCTATTTAAACCAGTACCAGTGACAAGTGCCACAGGAAGTGGCTCTAAACAAAGGGCAGAGCAGTTAGACGGACCAGTAATGTCATGATGTTAAATGTGTGTGCATGCTAATTGGTTTCATTTATCCTATCTGGCAGCCATGACAGTAATGGGATTAGAAAGCCTGGATATAGGCTGTCTTCCCCAATCCCAGCAGGGCTCAACACACAACAGCAGCAGTTTCAGCCCATGGCCTTATAAGTATATAGTCTATGGATGAACCCTAGAGACCGTTCACACTTTATCTCCTCTCTCTCGAGCTGGTGTTGGGGTGTGTGTGTGTGTGGCATGTAGGGAGGGAGTGAGTCACATTACCTATATAACATTGACATGCATTGCAATTAGGGCTGTCAAACGATTAAAAAAACGATGTAATCAAGTTAACTGCAGGATTTGCTGGGATTAATCGCAAATTCCAAATGTTCTCAAATTGAGGTGTAATTTCAATATTTTTTTAATACAAATAGCATTAGATGAATATTGGGCTAGTGGCCAATTCTCAAAAAGGGCTTTAGGTTTTTTGAGATACCACTAACCGAGGTAGAACAAAACACAAACATGTTTTTTTCACATCTCTAATGTCTAACATTTATGAAATGGATGGTGGGGAACAAATATTTTACTGTAAAAGTGGTTAAATTAATAAATATTGTGACACACCACCTAAACTCAAACAGTGCAGAATAATCCCTAGTTGGAAGGAGGGGTTGTGGGCCACATAAACTCATGTAACCCAATTATACAAGCTCTGATATTGCTCAAATTTGAAATACAAGTTGTCTGCCCTACACACACACATAAACCTGTAAACAAAGAGATACAATAGCCTAAAATATCAACTATGAATATTTATAATGAATGTAAGCTTTACTTTTTAGTCGCCGAGTGATAGACTACTTTCCAAGTCAAATTTGTTCAGTGCTGTATGGTCCTGCCTGACAAAAATACATGCAGTTACACGTTTTTTATGTCGTGGCTATTGTAATCTAATCGGCTCTATGGGAAACAAGTGGGCTGAGACAGTGAGTGAAAACAGTCGTCTTTTCAGTCAAAAGGTTCCTCTCGATTTTATACTGAGCAAAAATATAAACGCAACATGCAAAAAATGTCTACATTTTCCAGAGTTATAGTTCTATGGATTACACATGACTGGGAATACAGATATGCCTCTGTTGGTCACAGATACCTTTAAGAAAAGGGTAGGGGCATGGATCAAAAAACCAGTCAGTATCTGTTGTGGACACTTTTTTGCCTCATGCAGCGCGACACATCTCCTTCGCATAGAGTTGATCCGGCTGTTGATATTGGCCTGTGGAATGTTGTCCCACTCCTCTTAAAAAAATTTTTAATTTTAAATTTTTATTTCACCTTTATTTAACCAGGTAGGCTAGTTGAGAACAAGTTCTCATTTGCAACTGCGACCTGGCCAAGATAAAGCATAGCAGTGTGAACAGACAACAACACAGAGTTACACATGGAGTAAACAATTAACAAGTCAATAACACAGTAGGAGAAAAAAAAGAGAGTCTGTGAAAAAGGGCATGAGGAGGTAGGTGAATAATTACAATTTTGCAGATTAACACTGGAGTGATACATTTTTTTATTTTAACTAGGCAAGTCAGTTAAGAACAAATTCTTATTTACAATGACGGCCAAGGAACAGTGGCTTAACTGCCTGTTCAGGGGCAGAACGACAGATTTGTACCTTGTCAGCTTGCAACCTTCCGGTTACTAGTCCAACGCTCTAACCACTAGGCTACCCTGCCGCCCAAAATGATCAGATGGTCATGTACAGGTAGAGATATTGGTGTGCAAAAGAGCAGAAAAGTAAATAAATATAAACAGTATGGGGATGAGGTAGGTAAAATTGGGTGGGCTATTTACCGATAGACTATATACAGCTGCAGCGAAGTTTCTGGACATTGGTGCGAACTGGAACAGAGCATCCCCAAACGTGCTCAATTGTTGAAACGGCTGGTGAGTACGCAGGCATGGAAGAACTGGGACATTTTCAGCTTTCAGGAATTGTGTACCGATCCTTGCGATTAATCAGGCTGAAACATGAGGTGATGGCGGCGGATGAATGGCACGACAATGGGCCTCAGGATCTCGTCACGGTATCTCTGTGCATTCAAATTACCATCAATAAAATGCACTTATGTTCGTTGGCCGTAGCTTATGCCTGCCCATACCATAACCCCATTGCCACCATGGGGCACTCTGTTCACATCGTTGACATCAGCAAACCGCTGGCCCACACAACACCATATATGGTATGCGGTTTTGAGGCCGGTTGGACGTCCTGCGAAGTTCTCTAAAACAACACTTACGGTAGAGAAATGAACATTAAATTCTCTGGCAACAGCTCTGGTAGACATTCCTGCAGTCAGCATGCTGCAATTGCACGCTCCCTCAAAACTTGAGACATCTGTGGCATTGTGTTGTGTGGCAAAACTGCACATGTTAGTGTCCATTTATTGTCCACAGCACAAGGTGCACCTGTGTAATGATCATACTGTTTAATCAGCTTCTTGATATGCCACACCTGTCAGGTGGATCGATTATCTTGGCAAAAGCAGAAATGCTCACTAACAGAGATGGAAACAAATGTGTGCACAAAATTTGAGAGAAATACACTTCTTGTGTGTATGTCACATTTCTGGGATCTTTTATTTCAGCTCATGAAACATGGGACCAACACTTTACATGTTGCCTTTTTATTTTTGGTCAGTATACACTATATATACAAAAGTATGTGGACACCCCTTCAAATTAGTGGATTCAACTATTTCAGCCATACCTGTTGCAGAGATCCCAATGCTCAATGTCAAGTGTCGGCTGGAGTGGTGTAAAGCTCGCCGCCATTGGACTCTGGAGCAGTGGGAACGCGCTGTCTGGAGTGATGAATCACGCTTCACCTTCTGGCAGACCAATGGATTAATCTGGGTTTGGCAGATGACAAGAGAATGCTACCTGCCCCAATGCATAGAGCCAACTGTAACGTTTGGTTGGCCATGTTTTTCATGGTTTGGGCTAGGCCCCTTAGTTCCAGTGAAGGGTTAACCCTAACCCTGACCCCCAATGTCAATGCCATTCTTATTCTCCAAGAACTGTCCTTGATAGGTCCACTCCACCATCAGTCCCCCTCTGGCAGTTAGTAAAGACAGAAATGTCGTGTAACTAGACTGCCACACGTCAGGAGGCCATTCAACAGCCAACGGCTGTATGTGACAGCCCTTTCACAGACAACCAGACAACGAACCATTCCACTATTGCAGTATCCCCAGCGTCAGTCAGGCGGATGGGTCTCATTGGCATGCAAGCTGCGTCTGCCGAGTGCCTGCACCCAACTTTTGTGGAGAAACGAAAACTGATCACCACACAGCCCCCGAGTGCCCTGCCAGTCATACAGGAAGGATACGGCCTTTGTCTCTGTATCTTTCCCAGAATGACCAGTTAGCTGTGCAACCCGGTCAGGACACAGAACTACAAACACTAATGGCTACTTTGCATCTTCCCCCTTTTTGGACACACTCATGTCCTGGTCACCTCAAAGACTTTGAATTAACCTTTGCACACTTAGTTTCACTGGGGGGGTGGGGTGGGGGGCTGTTAGAGCTGTACATATGCGCTGCTAGAGTGGCTGACTGTTGTGGTTGCAGGTTGCTTTCCTGTGTACATTGGTTACACTGCTTCGTGCTTGTGTCGTGAGAATTGAGGAACACATAGCTTCAGCTATTCAAACACAATGTCAGGTACGGCAGTGGCACTCATAGTCCTAGGTATACCAAAAGTCGTACGAAAACCTTCCTTTAAAGACAGAATGCCGCAATGCAAAAATAAACCAGGGCAATTTATATGCAGGCGGACGTGTTTGAGTGTAATTATGTTGGCCGTACTGGATTCAGAGTTTAAAAAAAATTCACCAAAACAGTCTCTATGGGCATGAATGTTGTACACAACAAATGCCTCTCATCAGCAAAATGTATATTGACACATGATACCCCCTCCTCTCCCCTGTAACTATTCCCCAGGTCATTGCTGTAAATGAGAATGTGTTCTCAGTCAACTTACGTGGTAAAATAACGGATAAATAAAAAATAAATAAAAAATTGACCTTCAAATGGTATTATGGCAGCCATATTGGACATTGGAGAAAAACAAGCTTTACCTTTTGGGTTTTCATGGGGCATGACAGTTGAACTAAGCTCAAGAGGCATTTCTAAGTTATATTCTTCAAGAATCAAGGGTCTGTATAACATTAATTTATAAGTCCACAAATGCATGTACAGTAGCAACTACAGATTGCCTTTTTAAGTCTGTGTGTCCATTAGGGCTATGGGTTTTAGTTATTTTTTTAATCAGCACAAAATAGATTGAGCAATAAAAGCCCAACTTGTGGTCTTCTTAAATTAACTTGTTTTTGACAGTATGGAACACAATACCACAGAGGATTAAAGAAGGTAGGAACTCCCTCAAACGTTTATTCCATAGGCTGGGATCCGCACTATGCAGCTGTTATAAGAGCGCATTTTTCACTGGCTGTCTACAGGTCGCAAAAACAATGATTGGTAGGCTGCCCAAACTCGGTTATGGGGCCCCCCCTGGGTGCACATATTGGTTTTGCCCTAGCACTACACAGCTGCTTCAAATAACCAAAGCTTGATGATGAGTTGGTTATTTGAATCAGATGCATAGTCCCAAAAGGTTTATCGGTTGTAAGCAAGAATTAGGAAAATAGAGTTATGGTCAAATTTGCCAAATGGAGGGCGAGGGAGAGCTTTGTGTGTGTTTCTGTGTGTGGAGTAAAGGTGATCTAGAGTTTTTTTTGCCTATAGTTGCACATGTGACATGCTGGTAGAATTAAATTCACCTGCCACTAGGAGTGCCAACTCTAGATGAGCATTTTCTTGTTTGCTTATGGCCCGTGGAGCTCGTTGAGCTTGGTCTTAGTGCCAGCATCGGTTTGGGGTGGTAAATAGACAGCTACAACAAACATAGATTATAACCAAAAATGCCCGGGCAAAAACCTGATGTAATGTAAAATCAACGTCCATTTTTGGTTGTCAACAAAACTGTCTTTATAGCTAGAATCCTTAGTTACTACATCCATTTTTGGACTCCTACATTAATAATATACCCTGTAAGTATATAACTTATAAATGCCTCATGATTCTATCTTTAGGGCTGTATTCAATTCGTATCGCCAAAGCATTGCGGAAGATCCGTGTTAAAAAGTGACACATGCAGCGTTTACCATGAATGCCGTTTGTGCTACCATGCCTTTGACTTTAAGTGTCAATCGTGTTATTTATTGTCAATCCTGTTATAAAGTGTATCTTCAGCGATACGGATTGAATCGAGCCCTTGAAGCAGAAATCTGTGGAAGGGGAAAGAGTGCCACTGTTCACCCCAGCGCCTTTGTTATTGTGTTGTTGATGAAATGAAAAGGGGGCATCCGGCATCACGGTAAACATTTGGCCGTTTTAATCGCGCTTTGATGTCCACAGGACAAAAGAGTGTTCGATGTTTGAGGTTAAACCTCTTTGTTGTTGTTGTTGTAATATTGAAAACGGCGATGGCAGTTTCACCAACTACAGATCTCGCTTTCAGTTTACCCCGACTGCATACCTCAACCTTGTCAATGTGGGAAACGCTGCAAGTGTTCACCATAACACACAACACTCTGTGTGATCAGTAATAATGGCACATTGATTGGGACTCCAACTGTGAGAGTGGCGTGGCAGGGAATCTGTCAGTTGTCACTGGCGTGTTCATTGTAGCTGCTCCATGTCACATTTGGCAGTAATGGAAGACGTGGCATTGAGATACAATAGACGAGCTTTTAACTTGGATCTGAAGTACTTGTCTTTTGTAATTTCTGTGTTCTATTGTCTACTCCTCTAGAAGCTTAGTGCTTAGTTGTATCTCGCAGGATTGCTGTCGGGGTACAATATACTCATGTTTTAAGGGAGCTTGTCATGGATAGTACCAACACACACTCTCTAAGACCATGGTGTCCTTCAGGCACGGGGAGAGCGAAGCTTTTCCACGTTGGTCATTGAAAGCAAATGTCTTGGTGTGCTCTCTTCTTGTAGCGTCCAATACGCTTTCAGTGTTTTTACTAGGATTGCAAAAATTCAGAGTTTCCTGCTTATTTTCACCAGATTCCCGATTGCAACCCTAGTTTTTACACAGATCTGTGTGGAGTGAATGGGACAGCGTGTAGCCTTCCGAGAGCGCTGCAGAGATCCTCCGACGAACATGATCGACGGTGTGTATACACGTGTGTGTGCAAGCCATAGTTGACATGAAGAGACTTGGACAAGGGTCTTGGAAGTGTCTCCAATCATACACGGTCACACAAAACATGCGTATCAAGGAGAGTATCGTAACTGTTTGTTCCACAGAGGGCCAATCCTTTGCTATTGTTTACAAACTGCTCATTGGTCAAGTGTTTTCTATACATACAGCCATTTTATGTAGTATGATCATATACAAGCGTCAGCTGGATTAATCTCTCGTGGACAGATGAAACGGCTCAAATCTGTCTGGGCTCATGTAGAATTATGTGAAATACGAGCAGCAGTAGTTCCTGGTTTTCGTCATTGATTTTCTATAACGGTGCAGTGATTTTCAAGCCAGTGTGCGGATGATAAATGGTTTCCGCTAGAGTCCATACACAAAGTCAAAATTGTCTATATCATTTTAAAAAATCATGAAAACAAACATTTTCTTTTTTGGCCATGGTGAACACTGGTGGAATTAGCTGAAGGGATGGGTTTGGTCCTAAAGTTTCTGTTTTCCAGGGAGGAGACTTCACTTCCTTCTTTTGCAAAAAGGTCATCACAACTGTTAATGGCATTCTCCCAGAAGTAGAAGAGGACATGACAAACTCTGCAAGATAGTTTTACGTCTGGGTAACCGAGATAAGCTCTGCATCAATGGGGTGAAGTCACATATGCATTTATTTGCATAATTTTACATGTCACGTGTTCAAAACTCCATTCATCTCGGCCATTTGTGCCTGGGTGCTAGAGAGCTGCATTCATTTACTAAAAAATAACATGATATTGCTACAGTTGATACATAATTTAGCACATTGCTTTCACAAATGTTACACGTCGAAATAAGGGTTTAGGCAATCTAATATTGATCCATAATTTGATGAGAAATATCAAGGACCCTCAGACAGAGGAGATTGGTTTTCACTGAGGGGCTACATTTATAAAGATCCTAGAATGACATGTTGTGTTTGCAAACGAAACTCACTAATGGATCATACATAATTTATGAGTTGCTTCCCGGAAGCAGCTCTCACAAACAGAGCAAGCAGACAACGGAACACACCCGTGGCTTTTTAAGAAATAGGACCTAGTTTGCTACCTTGAATTAGTTCTATTTCTGCAGAATGTTCACAGTCTCCAAAACTAACACTGTCTGCATATCTTTCCTTGGCATCATGTCCAACAAAGCTCGGGCACTGAGACAGACCAATAGTGATTCAGTGAAGTAAAGAGAGGAAATTACACTGGAAATTACATTTTTTTGCTCTGTGAAAGTACCTTATCTCTAGGAGAGGGGTGTTTCCTTCTGTAAACAGGCTGTCCCCAGCCCTCATGAAACCAATTCAATATGACAGATAAATCTGTGCGTCTCATTTCAAGAGTTTAGTCCCCGTGAGCAGCTCAGAAACAGAGCAAGCATTCACATCAAAGCCTACTGTTCCCACCCGGGAAAATGCCAACCACTCAGCCTGCTACCATATCGACGGGCACCGTGGGAGCTTTATTGACGAGCCGCATGCTATAATGGGAATCATTCAACACCATTCCACACATAGTCCAACACTGTCCCTCTTTAACTTACTCCACTGTCAGAGCTGAGAAGGTCACAAAAATGATTGCCACTGAGAAGCGATAATTGAACCCTCCGTTTGGTGACAAAAGAATGTGGTGGCCCGATTGTGTTCCAAAATCAATGCAGTCTGGACTGTGTCTGGAACCCGACCGTTCCTGTCAGATTTAGTTAAAGATCTTCTTTTCTCAGCCCTTATCAGCGCTGAGCAGATAGAACAAACTTCACTTCCAATAAATTAGGACCATCTCAGCGTCATTCATGCAAACACTGTTATATTGGTTTGGAGTAAATTATTTAATGATAAACTTTCCTTCTCACCACTGGTTATTGGATTTGCCTCATGCGACCTACTGATATTAGCTTATAACGGCGTTCCTCCAAGGAATCAAGCAGGACTGAAATGACCTTGTTTGGCAGCAATACTCAAATAAACCGTTTGAAAGCAGTGGATGATATCATGTTGCTCATCAATGAGTCGTGAAACACTCAATGCTTCTGATTAGACAGGTTGATTACAAAGGCATTGCAGTATGGCGACTGGTGAGCTCTAAGTGGCTTTACGGCTAATCATCCTCAGTCAGTGCAGTCAGTGGAGGAATGTGTATTTTTGTGATGCATCAGAAAAGGAGTCGAGCAGCTGCCAGAAAGAGTGATGACGGCATTCCTCTGGGGAAAAAGGTAATTGTAAGCTCAGAGGCGGGGGGGGGGGGTTAAAAGAAGGAAGGAAGGAGAAGCAGTCAAAAAAAAAGTGTCCAAAGTCTCAGCTTCTCCGGGACCAGCAGTGGAATCTTGTTATGTTTAGTTTATCTGACAGATTGATGGATATCAGATGGTAAATGTCTCAATCTTTCCTCACACTTTCTCTACTTTTACCTTCGCTCTCATTCTGTTTCTCCGGTCTACTTTCCCTTCCCCGTCTCTGTCCTTTCCTGTCTTCCCCTATCCCCCCCCCTCTCTATTTTCTCTCTCTCTTTTCCAGTATCTCTCTATATCTCCCCCTTCCACCTAGCTCTCTTTGTCCCTCACATTTAAACACCACTCAAGTCGTCCCTACACACACACAGACGGATTATCAGAGAGAGAGACAACCATGTGTGGTGACTCGCAACGCAAGCTCAGAAGAAAACGCCCATCTCTCTCTCTGTAACTGCAGCAACATAGCCGTTTTAATTATTGGCGTGTGGGGCCATCTGTGTTACCGGCTCGAGATTACGGACTGCGTGTCCGTTTTAATTGCGGCTCCGTTTGCTGTATTTTGTAGTATGTTAGCTGTCAGTGAGGCGGATTGAAGCCGTGCTCTCCGTGAGCCACTGCGTCTCCAGAGTTTTTCGGTTCAGCTTTCCTCATCAGCGCCAGAGCGCTCTTATCCAGACCGTAAGGACCATAGGGACCACCACTAGGATGGGAACCATGAGCCCTACAAATACCCTACCCTAGCACCAACCTGGGGACAGAGGGACAATGTCCCATCCCCACCACACTCCTTCGTTAAAGCGGTGGCCTACAGTGATCTCTCATGTTCAGAACATGAGTTAAAAAAAGATGTACTGACTCAGTTGATGAGGAAGTTAATTATTTTCCAGTACTGTATGTTTGTTCTCTTTTTGTAGTTTACCTTGAGGGACTGAGAGAGGAACTGATTGAAACCATAATGGAATTGTACGTGTAAACATAAACACATATGCAAATGTGGGTAGCTTCCTTTTTTTGTTTATTGGATGAACATTGTCAACATGTCTTCATTGTCCCGTACTGTATTTTCTGGGATTTCAACACCAGTTTACTACATAGATTTTGTTTAGGATAAATGCGAAATTGAACAATGTTCTCATTTGTCGGTCCACAAAGCAGGAAAATTAGAATATAAAAGGTTCATTTGTAAACCAAGCGTATATCAACAAAAACCTCTGGCCTGAAGAGATACAAGGGCCCTTCAAGCGGAACGACCCTGTAACATAAAGCCAGAACAGACAGCCTTTGAAAGGATTTTCCATTCCAATGAGGACTGGCATTAAGAGAAAGCTCCAATTAAAAAGAACATGATGCATATGAATGAATATCCATCCTCATCACCAAGCAGGATATTAGAAAAACTACACAAAGGCTGCAGTCCTGTTCTTTGAACATTTTAAGGACAACCTGATTGACTGATTGTCCATGGAAGTGGGTTGATATGAAAGAACATGTTATTGAAGTCCCACAGCCAAACCTGCTGTCCTTTTTTTACAATGTGCACGGAAGGGATTTACTGCAGTAGATGGAAGGGCATAAATACAACAGACACGCTCAGTTACATGTAATCTGATTACAAAAAAAATAACTGTATTCAATTACGTTACCAGCAAGAATATTATAATCAGATTACAGATATTTTTGAAAAACTAGATTACTTCTTAGATTACTTTTAAATTCAGAAAGGATGTTGTTTTCTCAATGGTATTCAATTCAGTATTGAAAAAGCATCCGTTTGTTCCACCTGAGCGAGTCAGGGATCACTATGATGACACACCAAATGCGTTTGATGGATAATTTTCGTCTTCTTCTAATGCCTCAAAGGGAAAGTAATCCAAAAGTAACAGAAAGGGAGTTTGGGTAATTCAAAAGTTACGTTACGGATTACAATTTTAGACAGGTAACTAGTAACTGTAATTGATTACATTTAGAAAGTAACCTACCCAACCCTGCACACAAACACTATGTAATCATTTCATGTTTGTATGTGTCTTCCATGTTACTGCGATGACGGAACTGTCTCTCTCCCTTTGACTCTTTCTATTCCCACAGCAGCACAGTCTCATGTCCTCCCTCACCCCGTTACTGATCAGCACATACAGCACTGGGTCCACCACACTGTTCAGGCTGGACAGGGCCAGCGTGCACGAGAAGGGGAAGTGCATGATCTCCTCAAACTCACAGTACCTCTCTCTGCCCATATAGTAGTAGGCCAGGGAACGGGTCAGCAGGAGGAGATGGTAGGGGGCGAAGCACACAGAGAAAATCCCCATCACCCCGAAGGAGAGCAGCCGTACCTTCCTCTTAACCTGCTCCCCCAGCCCCTCGCTCTGCTTCACCTGGCCCATGATCCTCCAGTAACAGAGCCCCAGCACCAGCAGGGGCAGCAGGAAGCCGATGCCCACCCGCAGCAGGTTGAACAGGGCCACGGGCTTTGGCATGGGGTAGGTCTCGTAGCAGCGGTCCTGCGTGTCGTCGTGGGCGTCCTGCAGGTTGTCCTTGAACAGCACCAGGCCGTGTGCGGACATGACAGCCACGCACACAACCAGACACAGCACCCAGGCGTAGCGTATGCTGCGGAAGGCCTTGGTCCTCAGGGGGTAGGTGACGGCCAGGCAGCGGTCCACAGAGATGCAGCACAGCAGGTAGATACTAAGGTACATGTTGGAGTAGTAGAAGAAGCCGGCCACGCTGCAGGACAGGCTGCCCAGGCTCCAGTGGTGGTCCTGGTGGTAGTAGTTGATCCAGAGAGGCATGGTGAGGATATAGAGTATGTCAGACAGGGACAGGTTGAGCAGGAATACCCCAAGGACGTTCTGGCTGCGGACCTGCTGGACGATGGGGCCAAGGGTCAAGAGGTTAAAGGCCAAGCCCAGGATAAAGGCCAGGATGTAGATGCCCATCAGGAAGTCACTGATAGGGCTTTGAGAGATTGTCACGCAAGTAAAGTTTGTTTTATCCATCTGTTTCTCCATCTTTGTTCAGGTCCAAACTGGAGTAGTTCCTGAAAAGACAAACAAGTACATTTTGTATGTAATTTGTGTAAAATAAAATACAGTTTGAATCGCTTGTGATGTATGAACCCTGATCAGAAAAGCTTGATTATCACATCTATGCATTTTTCCCCCTTTATTTAATCAGGAAATTCATATTTAGTCTCTTTTACAAGGCCGTGACTCATGAATGAGACAGACTAGTCTCTCTTTCCTTGAACTTCCCATAGTCTAATTTATCAGAAAGTTACTCACATAGGGCTCTATTCAATCCACGTCGCAGAAGTTCAACTTTACAGCGTGATTGGAAGTTAAGGGGCTCCCGAGTGGTGCAGTGGTCTAAGACACCACATCTCAGAACAAGAAGCATCACTGCAGTACCTGGTTCAAAATCCAGGCTACATCACAGCCGTATGTGATTGGAATGTTTTGTCTAAGCATACCTCTTTACTTGTTCAATATTAATGAGGTTGTCATTCTGACTGTTGTAAATCTCACATCTCAATATACTGCACAGGATATTACATCCAAATTACCAGACACAGTACATGGAATGATAACCCACATCATCAATACAGGCATATATCATGGCATCCTAATTAATACACAAATAACATATTTTCATTAGGTGACAGATTACATTTAAACAAAGTATTTTTCTACATATCTTGGTTCACTCCAGACCTGACTGCCCTTAACTCGCTAACATGTCAAGAGTGTTTAAGGTGTGTCTTAGTAACATCTTGAGGAAGTTAGAGTTAAGTTTGCAGAGAGTAATATGAGCCCTGCTCGGTTGTAGCTAAGAATAGCTTCGTACTGAGAGTAGCTGCCATTTTATGTCGATTGTGAATGAACATGTGCGTTGTTTGTATAATGGTTTTTCAGACACTTTATTGCCTGTTGGTTTACTGAGTTAAAGCTTTGTGCTTGACAATTATATTGAAATTAGTATCTGTTTCAGTGAATTACAGTGTTGTGACTTGAATAAGCCTTGTACCCTAAAGACTATCTATTTCCTGTAGATCTGTTGTTCTGTAAAATGTGTTACTTCTGTAAAATGATTTGCACTAAAAGTTATTATTGAGAAAACAAGACCGTATCACACTGGCACTTCTTTGGACACCGTTAACAAACCTCCCGACGAGCTTCAATGCCATACAACACTCCTTCTGTGGCCTCCAACTGCTCTTAAATGCATGTCAAACTAAATACATGCTCTTCAACCAATCGCTGCCCACACCTGCCCACCCATCTAGCATCACTACTCTGGACGGTTCTGACTTAGAATATGTGGACAACTATAAATACCTAGGTGTCTGGTTAGACTGTAAACTACAATGTGATTTTCTGGATATTTTTTCTCATTTTGTCTGTCATAGTTGCCCCACTGTATATATTTACGTCTTTCTTCGCATATCTTTTATGTATTTCCTTTTCCAAAAACTCAACTTCAAAACACTCTCCTGCAACCCGCCTCACCAATTAAAAAAAAAAAGTATTATTTACCTCAAATCTGAAATCCACAATAGAAGCTAGCCAGAAGCTAGCCAGAAGCTAGCCAGAAGCTAGCCAGAAGCTAACCAGAAGCTAACCAGAAGCTAACCAGAAGCTAGCCAGTTTACTGGCTAGCGTTAGTATTCAGTTAACCACGGTTTGTGGTCATCAGCTATCCTTTAGCTCGAAAAGCTATCGCCAGTTTTGTACAACGCGACCCAGACCAGAACATACCGGACCTAATTTTCTCTCCATATCCCCGGATTTCAACCTCAAGCTCTGGACATTTACACCTGGATCTCGCAGCTAACTAGCTGCTATCTGTGTGACTATTGGCTTACGTCGATCCCAGAGCAAATATAAATGATTCCGGAGCTAGCCAGCTGAAGAGTTCCATCAGCCACTCTTGGGCTACAATCACCTACACGACTGGACTACCGACGTTATCTGCCCGAGGGAGTTTTCCAACTGGCTCCTCTGTCGCGACGTTACCTGAACTTCCATCTAATATTTAGTTGTCTTATCGGCTGCTATCTGAATAGGTCTATCGGACAATTTTTCTTGGGTCACTATAACTATATCTATTTTGCCAATTGGATTGATTCCCTCTACCACACGGAACCCCACTAATCTACCGACGGAAACGCACAAGGTGGCTAGAAACAGACCTCCTTCTTATGCTAGCTTTTACCGATGGCCCGGCTAGCTGTCTGAATTGCCGTGACCCCAACCAACCTCACTACTCACTAGACCCTTATGATCACTCGACTAAGCATACCTCTCCTTAATGTCAATATGTCTTGTCCATTGCTGTTCTGGTTAGTGTTTATTGGCTTATTTCACTGTAGAGCCTCTAGCCCTGCTCATTATACCTTATCCAACCTTTCAGTTCCACCACCTACACATGCAATGACATCACCTGGTTTCAATTATGTTTTTAGAGACAATATCTCTCATCATCACTCAATACCTAGGTTTACCTCCACTGTATTCACATCCTACCATACCTTTGTCTGTACATTATACCTTGAAGCTATTTTATCGCCCCCAGAAACCTCCTTTTACTCTCTGTTCCGGACGTTCTTGACGACCAATTCTCATAGCTTTTAGCCGTACCCTTATGCTACTCCTCCTCTGTTCCTCTGGTGATGTCGAGGTGAATCCAGGCCCTGCAGTGCCTAGCTCCACTCCTATTCTCCAGGCGCTCTCTTTTGATGACTTCTGTAACCGTAATAAACTTGGTTTCATGCATGTTAACATTAGAAACCTCCTCCCTAAGTTTGTTTTATTCACTGCTTTAGCACACTCTGCCAACCCGGATGTTCTAGCCATGTCTGAATCCTGGCTTAGGAAGACCACCAAAAATTCTGAAATCTGCGCTCCAGCTGGTATATCTCTCTGGTCACCCCCAAAACCAATTCTTCCTTTGGCCGCCTCTCCTTTCAGTTCTCTGCTGCCAATGACTGGAACGAACTACAAACATCTCAAACTGGAAACACTTATCTCCCTCACTAGCTTTAAGCACCAGCTGTCAGAGCAGCTCACAGATTACTGCACCTGTACATAGCCCATCTATAATATAGCCCAAACAACTTCCTCTCCCCCCACTGTATTTATTTATTTTTCTCCTTTGAACCCCATTATTTATATCTATACCTTGCACATTCTTCCACTGCAAATCTACCATTCCAGTGTTTTACTTGCTATATTGTATTTACTTCGCCACCATGGCCTTTTTTTTGCCTTTACCTCCCTTATCTCACCTCACTTGCTCACATTGTATATAGACTTATTTCTCTACTGTCTTATTGACTGTATGTTTGTTTTACTCCATGTGTAACTCTGTGTTGTTGTATCTGTCAAACTGTTTTGCTTTATCTTGGCCAGGTTGCAATTGTAAATGAGAACTTGTTCTCAACTTGCCTACCTGGTTAAATAAAGGTGAAATAAAAATACATTTTTAAAAAATACCCTCGTAAAACTGACTATCCTGGTGATCCTTGACTTTGGCGATGTCATTTACAAAATAGCCTCCAACCCTCTACTCAGCAAATTGGATGCAGTCTATCACAGTGCCATCCGTTTTGTCACTAAAGCCCCATATTCTACCCACCACTGCGACCTGTATGCTCTTGTTTGCTGGCCCTCGCTTCATATTCGTCGCCAAACCCACTGGCTCCAGGTTATCTATAAGTCTTTGCTAGGTAAAGCCCTGCCTTATCTCAGCTCACTGGTCACCATAGCAGCACCCACCCATAGCACACACTCCAGAAGGTATATTTCACTGGTCACCCCCAATGCCATCTCCTACTTTGGCTGCCTTTCCTTCCAGTTCTCTGCTGCCAATGACTGGAACAAATAGCAAAAATCACTGAAGCTGGAGATTCATATCTTCCTCACTAACTTTAAGCATCAGCTGTCAGAGCAGCTTACAGATCATTGCACCTGTACATAGCCCATCTGTAAATAGCCCATCCAACTACCTCATCCCCATATTGTTATTTTACATTTTTTTGCTCCTTTGCACCCCAGTATCTGTACTTGCACATTCTTAATGGCTAAACTGTAATTATTTCGCCACTATGGCCTATTTATTGCCTTACCTCCCTAATCTTACTTCATTTGCACACACTGTATATAGACATGTTTATTCCATGTGTAACTCTGTGTTGTTTGTGTCGCATTGCTTTGCTTTATCTTGGCCAGGCCGCAGTTGTAAATGAGAACTTGTTCTCAACTAGCCTACCTGGTTAAATAAAGGTGAAATAAAAAATTGGAAAAAAAAAATATATCGATTTCAGTGCAACTCGACAATTCCAAATTGCCTATGAAACTACAGCATCTCCCCACTTTTAACCCTTTCGTGTGAAAAGTTTCACCAATTTCAGGCTTTGTGACTCATCTTTTCTGACCCCCTCAGTGTATGATAGCAGTTACTGTCATAGGGTTCAGGACCTTATGATTGGACAAAAATGTGTCATGGAAATATTGGCTCCCACCTCCTAACGGGTTTATATGACCTAATGTTAATGCCGCTCCGCTGTCCAGTAATTGCATCTAAATTTGCCATGGATATTGCTCTGCATGATTTCAAACTGGCTGACTATCTGCTACAGCACAGGTTGTGATTAGTGGGAGAGCATTTGCACTTCATTGTGACGTCCGATGTGCCAGAGCCAGACTCTATGATTGGATGAACTAGATATTTGGAGGCAATAAGACTGACAGCAGGACAGTTCGTAGGTTTAACACTTGTTTAAATCCTTTACTCTAATGTAAGGACGGACATACAGTAGTTCTATAGAGTTCATACGGGTTGTTGTGATGATAGCAGGAAGAAATCTGTAACTTGGTGATGACATTCGGACTGGTACTACACACTGATAATCAGATCTAAGCTTCTGTCCTAGCTTGCTCATGAAATAGACAGGCAAGTCCGACTGTCACATGGAACCGAGATCATCATTCAAATCTAAATCCCAATTAGACTCTGGGAAACACGGTAGCAACAATCTGATGGATATCTATATTCCTTTCAATACCACCTACACCAACGTGCATTTAGATTATTAGTAGCACAATCACATAATTACCTTTTCAGGTCTCCGGTGGAGTAATACAAGGTATAATTTATTTTGCTGTTGATTGCACTAAAAGGTGTTGATTGGTATTGAGGAGTAGTTTGGTTCGAGCTCATTGGAGAAAGAATTAGTTATGAAAGATAAGACAGGAAATCAGTTTTTTTATTTTTTATGAGGCTGAGTAGATTATGTTGCTATGTTCCATCCATCTCCTACTCGGGCTTTGTTGTTGTCAGTGTGCAGAAACAGAAGACCCTTAATGGTATAAGTGGATGATAGGGAGGAAGGTTGATTTCTTATCCAGCCTCACGAATTGAGATGCCATTTGGAAGTAGAGCAGAGTGCGTGTGTGTTGTGTGAGAGGCAATGTACAGTATGTATGATCTTAATTTGATCCAGTTTGCTAAAGCAGGAAAATATTCCTGCAGCAACAGAACATGTGACTTATAATGTGGATTTTAATTAATGGGCATTCTTGTAGGGGTTGATACATTTTTCTTGCGAGAAAATCAAGTCTGAAATTTGAAAGTGGAAATTCCAAACTTCAGAAGCCGTCTTAAACCTCAAATACACTACAAGTTGAGCATTTCCTGCATTTCCAAAAAGGTATACTGTTACAGGGTGATCAAATTAAGATCCTAAACGCTAGGGGGGAAATGGTGCTCTCTAGAACATAAAAGAGTTGTTCGGCTGGCCTCATAGGAGGACCCTTTGGAGAACCCTTTTTGGTTCCTGGTAGAACACTTTTAGTTCCAGATAGAACCACCTTCAGGGGTCTACATGGATCCCAAAGGGGTTCTACCTGGAACCAAAAAGGGGTCTCCTATTGGGACAGCCAAAGTACCCTTTTGGAACCCTTTTTTCTAAGAGTGTACACGTGTAAGTATGGGTGTGTTGGTGTGCATTTGTGGGTGTGGGTGTGGGTGTGGGTGTGGGTGTGGGTGTGGGTGTGGGTGTGGGTGTGGGTGTGGGTGTGGGTGTGGGTGTGGGTAGGCCTATGGGTGTAAGTAGCAGTGCATGTGTTACGGAAGTTGGCAGTCTCACTAAATTGGCATGAAATGTGATGTAAAGGTACTCTAGAGTATAGAATTAGTGTTTATCTAGCCTGATAAAGCACTCAATCCTATTCCCTGGTTTATTCCTCGTGGTCTTGATCTAAAAGGTCATTCTATGGGTGATCCACAGATGTGTCATTAATCTAAGCTCTCACCATGTGGATGACTGAGACATAACATGCAAAATAAAAAGAGCCTGCCTGACCAATGGTCCATGAGGTGGGATTAGTCGTTCATTATGTACCCACTAAGACTGAGCATTGACTATGTGATGTTTTCATTTTTACCACGGTAGTCTAAACCCTCGTGAATAGGGGCAACCTGAGAACTGTATTTTGGTTTGCTGAAAGACTACAGACCTGAAAGACAACTTGTGTAAATCAATAGCCAGAACGTTCTGCTAGGCTGGTGTAATCTACAGGGTTTCCCAAACCCGGCCCTGGGCCCCCCCTGGGGGCACGTTTTGTTTTTTTTCCCACCCGCCACACAGCTAACTCAAATAACCAACTCATCATCAAGCTTTGATTAGTTGAATCAACTGTGTAGTGCTGGGGGGAAGAAACCCAGAGGGGGTCCCAGGACCAAGTTTGGAAAACCTTGTACTAGAGCACTGACTAGTCAAAACATTTGGCCCACAGTAATCACTGTGGAATCTAAAAACATCTTCTAGTTTCAGAGACATTGGTGGGATAATCATTGCGTTGTTGAACCTTTTGCCAACAGCTTGAGGTGTGAGTAACTCTGGTATTCCCCTCGTAGTAACAAGGATCACTAATGTTTCGTCGACTCCTAAAATACATTCATATTGCGGACACATAGTGCATGATACTGTAACACTGTGACCGCTGTGCGTGTGTTCTTGATACCTGTGCTATTGTGGTTACCCTTCACTCGAACACAGTTCCATTTCCTCTTTCTTTCGAAAATAAATGCTCGCTGAATTCCTGTCCAAACTTGTACATTCCAGTACATTACTGAAGAACACCGGAGGTCTACTTTCTCAGGCAAGCTTTGGTCTCAAGTTTGACCTGGAGAAAGTACTTTTTTTTTTTTAAAGCTTTCTGACCTGTCTCATTCATAAAGCATTGTGAATATTAGTGTAGCGGGCAACCCTTCATAAGGAGTCTGCATCTATACATGCTACCTGTCCTTGCGTTCTCTCCCACAGGTGTCTCGGTCTGCTACATGTCAGATTTAAACACCGTCTTGGATAACTCCCTGAGATTGTGGGTGTACTTTCCTCCTTGTATTGTCCCTATTCTCTCAGCGTCAAATGAACCTTGCTTAGCGCCTAGAAGAGTACATTTGACTGACACGACACGTGATATCTACCCACTGAAGCCACCCTTCCTAGCCCTCTAAAGACGTTTCTAATGAGGGTTTCAGTTCATTACATCCATCCAGCAGTATGCTAACATTCTCTTCACCAAACACACAGGCGTGGACTCTCAGACGTCCAGTGACAGCGAAAAGTCAGCCCCTCTCAGGTTACAGTCAGCCTCGTGTCCCAACGGTCTCGAAGCACAACTCGTTTACATCTTGAGAAAAATGTCCTCTTCTTTCTCAAATCAGAAGACTGTTCTCCTCCACATTTCCACAGTTCTCAGAATCCACCCTCTGTTTCGCCCTATAAGCACCTGTGGGAGCAATTAGCATGTCCTCGATCATTGAACCAGTCACTGGCTACATTCCCAGGCCTCTTTAGTCTAATCGTTTAGTAAGGCTGACACACTGCTACGGGCTAGTCATCCTTCTTTTTACCACTGTCATCCTGGGGCCAGAGCAACAGGGAAAAGGGCGTGTTGGGGGGGGGGGGGGGGCAGTTCTTTTAGGACCGAATTCAAATTAAACTTGTCCGCGCAATCTTTAGGTAGAATATTTAAAAAGCATGCACCTGCATCTGTGAGGCGATTTGAACTGAGACCTGAAGGACTCACCGATCAACTTGAGAGAATGTCTCATCTTCCAAAACATACAGTGATACTCTGTGCACTAACTTTTAGTGAATGTCTTAACTCCATCAGAGAGGAAGACGTTGACAAAAGCTTTATCATTCCTTCAGCTACACTTTTAAATCACTTCTGAGTCCTTGAACACTGTTTTTAGAAGCCCTCACCTGCCAGTTGTGGGACTTCGCTTGTTGTCGACAACGGTTCTCCACAGTGGGTCAAGAACTTCTGTCTCCTTCCGTAACCCTCATGCACAGGAGATTTCAATTCAGTCAGCCTGAGGGGAGGCTTCAGAACATTTGAGGTACTGCCAGACCGTGAGAGTCCCACATGGCGACAGGAAGAAAGCTGCGACCACTCCAGTCAGAAGCACTCCGATGAGAGAAGACAACCGACAGGCTGGTGTTTTTCAACCCAGTACACGTCCTCTGTGACGGGGAAATGCCAACCATTAGCAGTCAGTCCACTCACTGAAGTCAAGACGTCAGACAGACAGCCAATGCACGAGAGGAGACACGGAGAGAGAATAAGTCAGCCACGAGAGGGGAAGAGAAGAGGGATGTTTAGGGCAAGAGGGTGGGAGTTTCCTTTCAGAATACACGTGCATCTTAAAAGTAATGACTTTAGGGCGGGGGCGGGAGGGTAGAGACTCAGCTAGAGCCCCCTGTCACACACACTATCTCCCCCAGCACCTCCAGATGGATCATTCTTACTGAAACGTTCAACTTGACTGGCAGTCAGGCTGCCCACAATGGTAGTTTCCTCCACGAGAGACCACAATGAAACTGAAACTAACAAGAGACAAAAGAGAGCTAACAGAGGCAGCAGATTCTCCAGACATGCAGGCATTGTGAGTCAATAATACAATGGAAGATAACGATCTTTGATATCTGTCTAACGGGCTATTCCTGTGACGTAGATGTCCAATACAACACGTCAAGCGGACTGAAACCGCCAGTGAAAATGCCGAAATGATTCAACACGGGTCAGGTCGTCCCTAACGTCATCTCTGTACTAGAGGTGAACCACATCTGGGGGGAAATCACATGACTTGGACAGCATCTGCCTATTAGTACAGGAGGGAGATATGTGTATCACAGTCTATGTTTATCTTGGAATGGGAAGTGAATATCCTGTATAAACCGGCTCTCCCTACACTCTGTGTAAACATGTGTCATTCGGTCTTTGAATTTTGTCTTGTCGTGCTCTCTCAACATGCATGTGAGGTTCAATGAGTCACAGCTGTGACAAAATGATTTTTTAAAAATGAGCATCACCGCAGGGAGATGTACAGTACAGGAATGCATGAAGGGACAGTGCATTTGGAAAGTATTCAGACCCCTTCTATTTTCCACATTTTGTTTCATTACAGCCTTATTCTAAAATGTATTAGATTAATTGTTTTGCTCATCAATCTACACATAATTATTGTATTTTTATTTAACAACGTCCCATAATAATTACAATGCGAAAACAGGTTTTTGGACATTTTTGCAAATGTATAAAAAAAATAAAAAAAACGTATTTACAACCGTTTTGCTATAAGACTCTAAATTGAGATCAGGTGCATCCTGTTTCCATTCATCATCCTTGAGATTTTTCTACAACTTGATTGGAGTCCACTTGTGGTAAATCTAATTGATTGGACATGATTGGGAAAGGAACACACCAGTCTATATAAGGTCCCACAGTTGACAGTGCATGTCAGAGCAAAGACCAAGCCATGAGGTCGAAGGAATTGTCCGTAGAGCTCCGAGACAGGATTGTGTTGAAGCACAGATCTGGGGAAGGTACCAAAACATGTCTGCAGCATTGAAGGTCCCCAAGAACACAGTGAAGAAGTTTGAAACCACCAACACTCTTCCTAGAGCTGGCCACCAGGCCAAACTGAGCAATCGGGGGAGAAGGGCCTTGGTCAGGGAGGTGACCAAGAACCCGATGTTCACTCTGACAGAGCTTCAGAGTTCCTCTGTGGCGATGGGCGAACCATCCAGAATGACAACCATCTCTGCAGAACTCCACCAATCAGGCCTTTATGGCAGAGTGGCCAGACGGAAGACACTCCTCAGTAAAAGACAGCTCGCTTGGAGTTTGCAAAAAGGCACCTATAGGACTCTCAGACCATGACAAACAAGCTTCTCTGATGAAACCAAGATTGAACTCTTTGGCCTAAATGACAAGTGTCACGTCTGGAGGAAACCTGGCACCATCCCTACGGTGAAGCATGGTGGTGGCTGCATCATGCTGTGGCATTGTTTTTTAGGGGCAGGGACTGGGAGACTAGTGAGGATCGAGGGTGAACGGACAAAGTACAGAGAGATCCTAGATGAAAACCTGCTCCAGAGTGCTCAGGACTTCAGACTGGGGCGAAGGTTCACCTTCCAACAGTACAACAACCCTAAGCACACAGACAAGACAACACAGGCGTGGCTTCGGGACAAGTCTCTGAATGTCCTTGAGTGGCCCAGCCAGAGCCCGGACTTGAACACAATCGAACATCTCTGGAAAGGCCTGAAAATAGCTGTGCAGTGATGCTCCCCATCCAACCTGACAGGACTTGAGAGGATCTGCAGAGAAGAATGGAAGAAACTCCCCAAATACAGCTGTGCCAAGCTTGTAGCGTCATACCCAAGAAGATTTGAGGCTGTAAACGCTGCCAAAGGTGCTTCAACAAAGTAGTACTGAGTAAAGGGTCTGAATACTGTGATATTTCAGTTTTTATTTGTAATAAATTTGCTAACTTTTCTAACAACCTTGCTTTGTCATTATTGGGTATTGTGTGTAGATTGAAGAGGGATTTTTTTTCTCATCCATTTTAGAAGAAGTCTGTAACGTAACAAAATGTGGAAAAAGTCAAGGGATCTGCTTACTTTCCTAAGGCACTGTAGGTGGGTAAGTGAGCAGATGTAAATGTCAGTGGTGACATGTTTCAGAGATTAGAAGTTGGAGTTGGAGAGAAAAGGAAAATCTGTCCTGACCTGAGGATCTGTTGTGCTCAACAGGGAGATGGAGAGATGAAGTGAGAAAGACAGAGCCTCTACGGGGTGGGCAAAGCCGGGCGTAGAGTCACCAGACAGAATTTGTGCCCCCTCTGTTTTGTTTCCCCATAAACATAATGAATGGTATATGACTTACAATGCCTGGTTTTGCCAATGTAGTGTTGTTGGGCCTGCCAGTAGCGCAGACCGGGACAGAGGCTATGCCGGTGCGCTTTCATGATCTGAGGAGGGGGAAGGAGGGGGGGGGGGGGGGGGTGTAATAATGTAATATTTAGTAGTTAAAATCCCAAAATGCATTGTGATTGGGCACCTAGCCATGCAATGCCATAAGATACCGTCTTCATCACCTTCATTTACGAATCTAATTGGATCCCACCCAGGTCAGGGTCAAATTAACCGTTCTTTTTTCTCAAAGAGAGAAAAAAAGTTGTTCACTTTTCCAGACAGCTACAGCTAATAATAGGCTAGCTAGTAGCTACTAGCTTCGTTAAGGTCAGGAAGCAGTGAGCTGAATATTTATAGCTGGCTAATCAGCGTGGATATCTGAAAATGGCTAGGCACTGCCAAAAGCAAAAAGAAACGGAGGACCATCATGTCGAGTGCGATCCCAAGCTCACCGAGCAGCCCGCTAGGCCTACCACCGAGATTGAGGAGCCTAGCAGCAAATGTAATACCCGCCCACCCCCCACGCTGCCTGCTGACCAACAAGATTGAGGAGAGCCAGGGCCTAGCACCAACACCACGAGGGTAACATCACAACGAGCACCTGCACCTCCATTACCCCAGCCACTAGTAACTAGCTCCCGAGGACTTGTTGGATCTAACCCAAACTGAACCAGTGAAAGCAGAGCTCATTGGTTCTTGCAAAACGAAATCGGCACCACAGCCAGCAACAACAAATGGACCCCAATCAGTTGTCTTCAAAGATACGGCGGGCCTTTGTCAGCACTGCAGACTGTGCTGTTGGCACTGAAGCATGGGTTTGGATTAACATTTTGGGGACATCTACAGCAATGTGTGAAAATTCCTTCTCCACTCTTAAGGGCTTCCTCAGTGAACACAGGCGCAGCACAAAAAGCCTAGCTGGACCGGCTGGCATATGAACGGGAGCTGACAAGTACATTTCGGCAGGAAAGGAGAATGGAATCTGACATTTCTCATGAGGTTCAACACAGCATGGAGGAGGCTGCAACTCGTCTAAATGGTAAGCTATAACCTTTATGGCCCTGGCTACCGTGCCTGAATGATTCATTCGTTGGTTTTCCCTTATGTAACCCTACTTGTTGTTAGGCTCATTTAAAAAAAATGTAATGTAGAGTTTAGGCCTTTGCTTTTTACTTCAATTCATCTTTTAGATGTATCTGTGATTCATGTCATTCCTTGCTTTTGTGGGACTAATTGCTATTGATAGATATACAGTTTTGTGTTATTTGACGGGTATAGGCACAATGACCAATGTAGCCTATTGGTTGTGCTCGGAGGTGACGCTGCCGGCACATCTAACATTATCCTTTCATCGAGCTGACTGGCTGTAGCCTTCTGTCCACGGTCCGGAATGACGTTTCCAGTGTGTGTTGTTTTAATGAGCGCATCTTGGGCTACCAGTCTTTGCGGGGACATCTACAGCTGGTGCTTTCTTGTGTGCAAAATGACAAGACAGTTGTTGTGTATATGACTGCATTTCAGATAGGCCTCCATTTGTTGTACATTTTGTATGTAGGACCCATACCGTGTGTGGCCTACTACAACAAGTGGGCAAACTTTCACTCGGTTCTTATTCATTTGCGTTACAGTTATTGTGTGAGAGGCTATTGTAAAAGTGGTCAATACTATGATAACAATATAGCCTACTTTCTCACCTCTCCCTGCTCTCTCTCTATGCCGTTTGTGTTTGTGTGTGTTGAGCTCAGAATGGGAATTTACTCTTATTCACGGCAGATTCAAATTAGATACTGCCAGGTAGAACATTTTACATAAGCTATGACTGTAGAACTTTTTTACATCAGCTATGACTGTAGAACATGTTTACATCAGCTATGACTGTAGAACATTTCACATCAACTATGACTGTAGAACATTTTACATCAGCTGTGACTGTAGAACATTTTACATAAGCTATGACTGTAGAACATTTTACATCAGCTATGACTGTAGAACATTTTACATCAGCTGTGACTGTAGAACATATTACATCAGCTGTGACTGTAGAACATTTTACATCAGCTGTGACTGTAGAACATTTTACATCAGCTGTGACTGTAGAACATTTTACATAAGCTATGACTGTAGAACATTTTACATCAGCTATGACTGTAGAACATTTTACATCAGCTGTGACTGTAGAACATATTACATCAGCTGTGACTGTAGAACATTTTACATCAGCTTTGACTGTAGAACATATTACATCAGCTGTGACTGTAGAACATATTACATCAGCTTTGACTGTAGAACATTTTACAACAGCTATGACTGTGGAACATTTCACATCAACTATGACTGTAGAACATGCACTTACTTTGATTGAGTTTGCTTTCCTGAAACTCTCCCACACAGAAAATATTGTGCACCTGAAGAAGTGGCGGCTTGGTTACACTCATTGCAAAGTGTCTCAAATTCAACAGAAATATAGAGAAATATAGAGATGAATGCTATGCTATGAAGCCTGTAAGAATCTTTTAGCAACTAGTGGTGTGCTCCCTGTCGAGTTGATTGATCTGTGCATGTTTTTAGCCTAGTGGATAGAGAGTTGGGCCATCAACCGAAAGGTTGCTAGATTGAATCCCAGAGAAAGGCAGTTAACCCACTGTTCTTACGCCGTTATTGTAAATTTGTTCTTAACTGATTTGCCTAGTTAAATAAAAAATTAAAATTTTAAAGCCACAAATTATGTGTGTGCCTACTGCATCTACAGCTGCATTTCGGATACACATCTCCTAGTGAGGCACATATCCTTCTTGCAACCCAGTCTCTCTTTAATGATGTACTATATGTACGAATTAAAACTGGGTTACTTTCTTGTGTTATTCTGTTAAATGACGGTTGTTGATGTCCACGGCTACATTTCAGATACATTTTTGTATCTTGTGTTATTAGGGCTGTAACACAATACTAGTTATGCCCCCTCAGGTATGTCATCCTGGAGCGAGGGAGGGAGGGAGGGAGGGAGGGAGGGAGGGAGGGAGGGAGGGAGGGAGGGAGGGAGGGAGGGAGGGAGGCAGGCAGGCAGGCAGGCAGGCAGGCAGAGACAGACAGGCAGACAGACAGGCAGGCAGGCAGACAGACAGACAGACAGGCAGGCAGACAAGCAGACAGACATATTTGAATTGACATTTTTCTGCAGACAACATATCTCCTTGCCCCACCTCTGCTCTCCTCCATGAATTCAGTTAGGTCCTGCTGCCTGTGTATGCCAAAACTCTGCACTGCATCATACAGTAGTTATGGCAATGCCTGTCTCCTGTAACATTCTGTAACAGTTAGCATCAAGGTCATCTGTACTTAGCAAGTAGGAACATTTAATTTGGGTAGAAATGTCATGAAAAATATGGGTGATGGTCTTACTCTACTCTGAGTGCCCAACTGAGAGTGTATATGTCCATCCATGCCTTTTGAATGTTTGGAGATATTATAAATACGATGCGAATGTATTACTAAGGCCTAGATTCAATCAGATGACGTGTTAACGTGTGATAGCAGACACCCACATAGGGCATATTGTGGCTGTGTCGGAGGGGGAATTGCGTTGGATCACTCAATTCCGTGAGATGCTGCTCTTGCATCATTTTCATGAAGCCACACTCATATCGGAAGTTCAGAACGAGTAAGTGTAGGCCATATAGAAATAATAACTCTCAAATTGAAAAATCATTCAACTAAATAATGAGGTTTTCGTTCATCTTAAATGGAGGTGTAGATTGCATCTCACATTCCAGTGCTTTAACTTGTTTACAAGGCTGCCTGGGATTTCTGTTCGTGTGATTCTGTGCAGCCAATGGCAATGTCTGCTTTAGGGGCCACTTGTAGATTTGACACCTCTATTATAGTTTCACCTCTGACACCGCCAAAACAGCGCTATGCGATTGTCAGCTAAATCAAATTGGATTGAATAGAGCTCTTAATACATTGTAGCCCAGAGGAGAAACTGATATCTCAGGGATTCTTGAAAGATTGGAACGAGAGACAAAGCTACACTACCATTCAAAAGTTTTGGGTACTATTTAATGAAGCTACCAGATATTCCATTGGGTGTCCAATGGAATATCTACATAGGCATGCAGGGGCACATTATCAGCATTATCGCGGTAGGGGATTTTGCTATAGGACCGTTATTAAGGTACCCCCCGTCGAGAGTGATACAAGTCGTCTCACTCAAGTTCTTATGTCACCCGGCTAACAGGTGACTCACAGGTCCGCCGGACTGGCCTGGTTATGTATCCTGCCCTTTTATTCAGAGATTAGCCTTGTGTGGTGCCGTTAGGCTCGTTTCGGGATCCTAGATAATATCAATCAGACTTAGAGCACCTCTTGTTTTACTTTCTCTTTCCCTTTGTATGCTCTTATATCTAGACTCACGCAAGCTATAACTTGGTTACGATTTACAGTCTATGTCCGTCGACTAATACTACTTGAGTATTAATATAGAGTTTTACTATTACAATAAAATGATTATTCTGTCCAAATCATTATATTGTCTTTAGTGTAGAAACTAGACTTGTTTCCCTAGATTGGGAGTGTCAGAGGTGTTCTCTCCCCTAGGGTTTTGGGTCTAGTTTCTGCTTTTTATTCCGTGTTTGCAAATCACACAGTTGCACACGTTATTACGGTTAATTTTTTAGTCCTTAATCTATAACATCAAAAATGATCAAAACACTTACTACTATTAATGCCTTTATATATGTATTACAACAAGCGGTTAATTACCTTATATATGTATTACAACAAGCGGTTAATTACCTTAGGGTTGACCTGGTTGGTCCCCAAAGAGTATTCTTCCAACTCACAATTTCTCCAGAGGCTTATCCAATCACTCAGTATCTGTTTCTCCTACGAGAAGAATGTACTATGATTTACTGATTAGTGAAGAGAACGGTTCGAGATCAAGACCCTTTGTAACACCACTGATGCTATTTATCTACTCCGGTTAAGGGGTGGATATCTTTAAGCAACAGGGGTGTAGAGGGTAGTTGTCTCAGTATGTCTCGTTCAGAAATCAGAAGTCAAGAGATACAATTGTTCTAGAGTATGAAAGTCAGATATGACCTTTTAGGTTGATGATAGTTGAAGTATCACAAGCTGTCTGTCAGTGATAAGTCAAGTAGCACTATCATGTTGAAGGCATGCTTCTTATATACTCTTTTGTCGGGACCAAGTCAACCCTGACCTGAATTCTGTTTTTTTCACAGTGTAGCCTAGCACTGAAAATGCCGCTGTGAGCGTGTCGTAGCAGTGCTATTACTAGTTGCAGTACTTCGGGTGGCTGTGGTGTGAGGTGGCAGTGCTATTATTATTTGCAGTGCTTCTGGTGGCTGTGGCTATGCATCATCTAAACCCAAATCTTCCATCAAGTTCACCCAGTCAAACTCTACTTCTGGGTTGACTCCCTCCGTCTTGCTTGATGGCTCATCCTCCCCTTCATCTGGGGGTGGTGCCTGAACCCGGGGTATGTCATTCAACCAGTTGTTCGGCTCCCATTCCAGAGGAGGAGGTGCCCTCAAAGCTCTTTTTTGTGCTCTTGCGTCAGCAACCATCACTCTTGTGTTCCAATGGCACGTTGTGTTAGCTAATCCAATTGATCATTTTAAAAGGCTAATTGATCATTAGAAACCCCTTTTGCAATTATGTTAGCACAGCTGAAAACTGTTGTACTGATTAAAGAAGCAATAAAACTGACCTTCTTTAGACTAGTTGAGTATCTGGAGCATCAACATTTGTGGGTTCGATTACAGGCTCAAAATGGCCAGAAACAAAGACCTTTCTTCTGAAAATCGTCGGTCTATCCTTGTTCTGAGAAATGAAGGCTATGGCATTCTAAGCAGAGTTGCACAGAAAAAGCCATATCTCAGACTGGCCAATAAGAAGAAAAGATTAAGATGGGCAAAAGATCACAGACACTGGACAGAGGAACTCTGCCTAGAAGGCCAGTATCCCAGAGTCACCCCTTCACGGTTGACGTTGAGACTGGTGTTTTGATTGTACTATTTAATGAAGCTGCCAGAAAAATGTCGCCCATACAAAAGGGGAAACTAACAAAGAGTCACTGACAACAACCAAAATGAAACGTGGGGTTTTAGGAGGGGTGTCCACTGAAGGTTGACTAGTCAAAACACTTTTTCAGAGAGTTTGAAATTAGGATAATTTTCTCCGGACAAGGGCATTTCTGGGTATAAAGTCGACATGGAAATGAATAATATTGAACGTTTCCCCTTATAAAATCCCCCTAAATGTTTAAGGTCAAATAATGTAACCAAATGCAAAAATGTCAACTTAAAAAAAAAAAGTTTCCCTGCCGGACAAGGACTGTCCCGACTTTCAAGAATCCCTGCTCTACAGGTTACCAATAGTGTCAACTTTACCAATTACATCCACAGCAAATTCAGGAAGTTGTGCAAAATAGGATCATGGACAGGATGTCTCTACCGTGTAATCTAGGTTGATAACAGGGCATTGTGTGTTCTCTGTTTGAAGACATTTAATTAAGACTGAATAGACCAATCACTGGCACGTGACATCCATCACCACTCGGCCATCTAATTTCCCTGTATGGGTAAAGAAAAGTTAACTTGCCCATGTTTATGATCTTCTCTAAAATCTAACATATAACCTTTTTAGTGCCTGGAAACAGCTACTGGTCACAGATGCACAGAATTCACCATGGCACCATCATGCTACTTATGATTCTAGCCACATCACCCTGGCTGACAGTCCGCAGAGCAGCTGGTGCCAAGTCGAGTCCTGTGTTAGCTAACCAGGGACTGTTTTTCTGATGACTGCAGCTGTCCAATCACGGCTGTATGGTAAACAAGCCCTCAGCTTGGAGGACAGATAGCTCTGCTATGATTACACATACTTCAGCTTCACATATCTTTACACAGTTTGTTCATCTCACTCTCACTTTTTTTTATTTATGTGTATTTATTTTTTGCAGATAAATGGTTGATGAATCATGATGCATTTAACCTCCAGCGTGACACTGTTTATCTTTTGTAAAGTGTAGTTGGTATTTTAGAGCCAAACAACGTGTCACATGTATCCATGTTATACTATATTTTGTTTTGAGCTGGAAAAATATGGTAATGGACAGGTCATGTATTCTTCCACATTAGTAGTAGAGCAACTTAAGCTTTCCATTATCAGTTCCACTTGCTTTGCCAAAGTAGTTGTTAAATGTATGTCGTTTGACATTTGTTATGAAGTCTTAAATCAATATGGCTGTACGTTACGTGGGTCAAAAGAGGGATATATCAGCCCATTATTAGAAACTCTGTAGGACAAGGTGGGTGGATGCATAGAGGTGAGCGCTGGCCTGGTCTGTTTCTGAGATACAGTATATATGAGAGGGATTACAATGTCACAATGACATCCAGCACTGTACTTTTAAAAAAAAAGTTGGTGTAGGTGCGTCTGTGCTTGTGTCCGTGTGTGTGTTTCCATGTGTCTGTGTGATAACTCCTAACTCATGACCATGTTTGGCGTTGTACCGAGAGGAAAACTGAACTAGTCTAAAAATGTATACTGTAGGCCTATTGTCTGTTGCCATGGCAGCTAAAGGTCTAGGCAGAGTCCTTTATGGGTTTCATACCTGGGTTAAAAATACTATTTAGTGTATTTAAATTACTTTCAAATACTTTTTGGGTTTATTTATATATATGTTTTTATTGAAAAGACAGTTGAATGTATTTGGAAATTCACTTGGAAAGTATTTGAAAATACTCAAATACCCTCACTCTAATACATTCATTTAACCCTGGTATTTGAAAATAGGATTTGAAATAAGTATTCAAATACACTTTCAAATAGTAGGCTTTTCATAGGAAATTATTTGACAGATCTTTCAAAAATACTCCCAATAGAAGTAGTTGATTATTTGAAAATACTCAAATACACAGAAAATACATATTTAAATAACAAATACCGAAGTATTTCAACTCATGTTTGTTGGGTTTGTTGCCACCAGTAAGTTCAGAGTATGATGTCCTTTTTACCTGCTGTGTGAGATTGCCACTTACCAACCAGTAGGAGTAACAAGTGTTCCTCTGTCAGACCCAGCAGGCTAGTGAAGAACTCTCACCGTTCAGTTTGGTCCTGTGCAGCTAAGTCGGTAGAGCATGGGGGCTTGCAACGTCAAGAGTCGTGGTTTCAATTCCAGCTGGGTCCACCATATGCAAATGTGAAATAAGCATCTGCTAAATGGCATGTATATATAGTAGGTACTTTCCTTCACAGCTGGCCACAAGGCTCTCATAATATGCCCATGTAGAATCATGCAAAAAGCTGGCTTTGTATCCTGACAAGTGGCACAGGTGTCAAACTCATTTCATGGAAGGACGAGTGTCTGCGGTTTTCTCTCCTCTATTGTACATGATTGATCAATTAAGGTCACGGATTAGTTAGGAAATCCCCTTACCTGGTTGTCTAGGTCTAAAGTGGACACAAATTGAAAGAAAATAACAAGAATCAACAGACACTCGGCTCAGCATGGAATGAGTTTTGCACCACCCCCTTCTAAACCATGAGAATTGAATGGAAGGCGGTTGGAAGCCATGTCTATCTGAAGCCCCAGTTCTCTCCCATCTGTAGTATGGCATTTACACTCGAGATCTAGGAGAGCTGATTGACAGCCTGTGAAAAGGCCTTGGAAGCAGGACCCCCAAAATGTGATGAAGATGTATTAAGTAGGCAGATATTGGCCTGTCAATCAGAAGGAGAGAAAACATCTTACGAGGAAAATCTCACCCCACACACGTTGATTATTAAGCATTGTCGACGCTCTCGCTCTCTCTCTGTATTTCTCTCTCTCAATCGGTCATTCAATCCACATACTGTATGTGTTGCAGTGTGATGGAAACTCTGAGCAGATAATGTCTGATGAGCACCACTGATGCATGTCACAAAAACATACGTGCCAGGACGCAATTTGATCTAGATACGAGTGGTATGCACAACCATCATTATTCACCCCTGTAATTCTCCCAAGTCTTCCATATGCCCCCCCTAATCTTCCGTCTCATTGTTCAAGAGGCAACGCGCTGAATAAAATGACACAGATGAAAAATGGTATGTCAAGGTTTGTACTGATGTTACATATAAATGCCGGGATCTTCGATAGGTTTACATTCGCAAGGCATACGTCGGTCACACTACATAAAGACATGGTTATACGTGTACATTAATAGTCCTTCATAACTATGCTTTTCTCCTAGACAAATCTACTTCACATGGACATGCAACTTGTTGACACGCTAGGTTCATAGTCAGTCATCAATATCATAGCCCTCCTCCCACACTTTAACATTGACTCCAAAGATGGGCCGTTTGTTGCCTTTCTACTGTATCTAAAAGAGCAATAGCATCCCCCCCCCCCCATTGGTGTTTATTGGTGTCCATGACAAACAATTCAGAAAACGTCCACATTGCCTCCATCATAGCAGTGTATGTCTACAGGTCTAGGACCCACTCGAACCACCATGGCTTGTGATTTAGTACTTCCGATGACGAGCAGTCTCTAGTCTTCCCTAATAAGTCATCATCAATAATGGCGTTGCACCAACCAGGACAGTTCCGTGCATTTTTCCTATTTTGTTGCATTACAACCTGTAATTAAAGTAGATTTTTATTTGGATTTCATGTAATGGACATACACAAAATAGTCCAAATTGGTGAAGTGAAAAAACAAAAACAGAAAAGCTGTGTGTGCATAGGTATTCACCCCCTTTGCAACGGAGCCCCTAAATAAGATCTGGTGCAACCAATTTCCTTCAGAAGTCACATAATTAGTTAAATAAAGGCCACCTGTGTGCAATCTAAGTGTCACATGATCTGTTACATGATCTCAGTACCTGTTCTGAAAGGCCCCAGAGTCTGCAACACCACTAAGCAAGGGGCACCACCAAGCAAGCGGCACCATGAAGACCAAGGAGCTCTCCAAACAGGTCAGGGACAAAGTTGTGGAGACGTACAGATCAGGGTTGGGTTATAAAAAAAGATCAGAAACTTTGAGCATCCCACAGAGCACCATTAAACCCATTATTAAAAAATGGAAAGAATATGGCACCACAACAAACCTGCCAAGAGAGGGACATCCACCAAAACTCACAGACCAGGCAAGGAGGGCATTAATCAGAGGCAACAAAGAGACCAAAGATAACTCTGAAGGAGCTGCTAAGCTCCACAGCGGGGATTGGAGTATCGGTCCATTGGACCACTTTAAGCCGTACACTCCACAGAGCTGGGCTTTATGGAAGAGTGGCCAGAAAAAAAGCCATTGCTTAAAGAAAAAAATAAGCAAACGCATTTGGTGTTTGCCAAAAGGCGTATGGGAGAAGATACTCTGGTCAGATTTTGCTTTTTGACCATCAAGGAAAGCGCTATGTCTGGCACAAACCCAACACCTCATCACCCCGAGAATACCATCCCCACAGTGAAGCATGGTGGTGGCAGCATCATGCTGCGTGGATGTTTTTCAACGGCAGGGACTGGGAAACTAGTCAGAATTGAAGGAATGATGGATGGAGCTAAATACAGGGAAATTCTTGAGGGAAACCGGTTTCAGTCTTCCAGAGATATGAGACTGGGACGGAGGTTGACCTTCCAGCAGGACAATGACCCTAAGCATACTGCTAAAGCAACACTCAAGTGGTTTAAGGGGAACATTTAAATGTCTTGGAATGGCCTCGTCAAAGCCCAGACCTCAATCCAATTGAGAATCTGTGGTATAACTTAAAGATTGCTGTACACCAGCGGAACCCATCCAACTTGAAGGAGCTGGAGCAGTTTTGCCTTGAAGAATGGGCAAAAATCCCAGCGGCTACATGTGCCAAGCTTATAGAGACATACTCCAAGAGACTTGCAGCTGTAATTGCTGCAAAAGGTGGCACTATAAAGTATTGACTTTAGTGGGGTGAAAAGTTATGCACGCTCAAGTCCTGTTTTTTTGTATTATTTCTTGTTCCACAATAAAAAATATTTTGCATCTTCAAAGTGGTAGGCATGTTGTGTAAATGAAATTATATACAACCCCCCCCCCCCCCCCCCCCAAAAAAAAAAATCATTTTAATTCCAGGTTGTAAGGCAACAAAATAGGAAAAATGTCAAGGGGTGTGAATACTTTCGTAAGCCACTGTATTACTACATCCATTTCTGGCGTTGTTTTCTTTGCTGTCATTTGAACTACAGATTTCCTCTGAGACCATGACACCCCACAAGCACTGATCTGCTGCCTACAGTTATAAGCCTTTTATCTACCATTCACAGGCACTAAATGACTGGTCTGCAGCAAACAGGTCTGACAGCACATGCAGGGCGATTCCACTCATCACATTCAATGAAAATAAAAAGGAACGGTTCATAAGGATTTGTTTATGGGTGGGTATAAGTTACGCATTAGTGGATCGATCGAGTCCTTAATGTTTTTTTTGTCTGTCTCTCTCCCTCCCCATCTCTCTCTCTCTCACATCCAAACTGACCTTTGCCATACTGCAGTTTAGACTGAATGAGCACACTGCAGCAACGATATTCTACACATCCCCTGACCACTGGATACAGTATGTCCTTGTGGGATACAGAAGAGCAGTCTGTTAAACTCAAAGAGTTCTAGGGTTGAAGAGAGAGTGGTCAAGGATGGGGTCTGGAGATTGGACAGGCTTGGGCAGGAGTGGGACACCATTAGTAGACGGACAGGGGCGGGATCATGTCTATAGAAGGCGCTGTTCTACAGCTAAACCTCCCAGCCTCACCCTCCCCACTCTCCAGACCTCCAACCATCCATCCAGCCAGCCCCTCTGTCTCTCCACTCGCTCCCCACACTCCCCTCCTCTTCCCTGGGTCAGTCTTGAGTCCCTTGGGCCCTCGTGGGTCCTGGTTCTGCTGGTTCTCCAGGTTCTCAGAGTATGCTGACCCTCTCGGTGAGCCCCTGCATGTCTGCGTCCTCCCCGGCCTCATCGTCGGAGCCAGGCGCAGGCAGAGGGGGAACCAGGTGGGCCGGGTAGGGGAGCGTGTGCTCGCGGGCAAACATCTGCCAGCGGCAGTCGTCGCTCTCATGGGTGATGTAGCGCTCACCCAGCTTGGTCTCCAGCTCCCTCAGATCCAACCACGTCTGGTAGTCCTGGAGAGGAGGAAGGGAGGGAGGGAGGATAGACATGAAGGGGAAGAAGATAAGAGCATAGAAGGAGGGAAGTGGATGAGACAAGAGGTTTGAGGATGGAGAGAAACATGAGAAATAAGTAAGTTAGGGGGCCTTGTGTCTCCACTGTAGGTAATGGACTTCTGTATAGCCGCCATGATTCTGTTGACGAGCGTACCTGTAGATAGGAGTGACTAAGGCTCTTGTCCACGCTGTAGCGTTTCCTCATCTTCACCTGGAGCAGGTTGTTGATCAGGTCAGTGGCTGAAGAAAAACACAGGCACACAGGTGAGAACAGTATGTGTATGCCAAAATAATCTGTATATTTGGGTATACTTACCCATGCACAAGACACTTGCATTGGCCATTTAACGGTGCAAGTGTGTGTGTCTTACCATCAGGTGAGATCTGTTTCCAGGGGTTGGGTGGGTACATGAAGGCAGCGTTGTGGATCTGGTCGTTGATGTCCTCGTCCTCGTTGAAGGGGAAGGTGCCACTGAGGCTGACGTACATGATGACTCCTACAGACCACATGTCCAGGGAGCGGTTATAGCCCTGGTTGAGGAGCACCTCTGGGGCCAGGTAGGCCGGGGTGCCCACCACCGAACGCCTGAACGACTTCTCACCAATGATACGAGCAAAGCCAAAGTCACACAGCTTCACCTGGGGGGGGAGAGAGAGAGACAGACAAGAGTGAGAGGGAGTCAATAAGAAGAAGAAATACTGCATGAATCGCTACTTTGGAGTAGAATAAAGTCAGGGTGAATTTGTATACTATGCATTAAGGTGCATTACACGGAGTAAAGGGCTGTCTACATTAGCTTGGATGTGTAGAGTCTGTGTGTGATAGTGTGATGACAGGGTTCTGTACCTGGGGGAAGGGCTCGGCAGAGGCCAGCAGGACATTCTCAGGCTTCAGATCACAGTGGACGATGTTCTTAAAGTGCAGGTTCCTCAGAGCTGCCAGAATCTACACACACAAACAAACCCGGATTTGGCTTTGACTCTCTGGGTCGTAACAAGAAACTAGAAACACACACACAGAGAGTGAGAATACACCCCCGGGAAAAAAAACATGCACCTAGAACGTGTGTGTTACATAGTGAGTGAACACGAAACGGTGACCAGCAAACCCTCAAGCGAATATGAACATTGCGGCTTAAATTGTTTTTTTTTAAACTGTATCCAAAATAGTATCAAATCTTTTTTTATATATTTCAAATGCATTTCAAATTTGAATCTTTGCTAAAAATGCATGTAATGCCTGACCATATTCCAGAAATGCATGGCTGCGACATCTAGTCTACAGGGTGGCTAAACTGGTTACTAATGTGGCTTCTTAAATGACTCGTTACGTATTGATCAGTAGTTAGGTTTCCATCCAAATTGGCACAGATTTGACTGTGAATATTCTGAAATCGGCATTTTCCCACCAGAGATGCGTTTCCATCAAATTGACTTGTTGCAGATGAAAGGTTGTCCTGTGATGACGCAGTGCACATAAAAATACATTGTGGTTAAATTCCCAAGTACTGAATAAAAAATACAAGGTAGAAAATACAAGTTAAATGGGTTTCCATCACATTTTCAACTCTACTGAAGGTTTTTTTCACAAAAATGTTGCCTCATATAGCGAGTGTGTCCTCTATGGTATTGGCACATGCACTCTAGCCAACAGCGCTATCTGCTTTTGGCTAGAGAACACGGAGTATATCAAACATTAGGGACACCTTCCTAATATTGAGTTGCCAAAGTGGCTAAACTAAGTTGATCTTATTCGGGCAATGGGCACGGCCATCTTTGACTTTGACTACTTGTGTTTTATAGTGAATGGCATTCTGGGATTTAGGGAGTTTTCACTTGTCAAACACAAACAAACATGGCTGCCGTCGTAAACAATTTATCCTCTGTTAGCTGACACGTATCTCGTTGTGCCTGCCAGAGATGTGGTACATTGTAAACAAGTCTAGCTGTTCGGTCGCTAACTTGTGTTTTATTTTTGTTATTTAGACTGGTTCGTGGATTGAGTTTGGCTGTGGATGTGTTCTGTATGATGCTTGGCGTTCGCATTTATCTTTTACGATGAAGTTCGCATTTATCTTTTACAATGAAATATGAAATTGAGGAATAGAGTTGTGAATAACTTAATTTTCCTTCAGTACAAAACATTGTTTAGAAATGTTTTCTGCATCATACGTTCTGTTGCTACTGTTCCAAATCACATATTTGCGATAGTACGCTGCAGGGACCACTCAACAATGATCACAAATATGAGCGTGAAAAACCCAGCAGCGTTGCATTTCTCCACACAATCCGGTGCGCCTGGAACCTACTACCATACCCCGTTCAAAAGGCACTTAAATATTTTGTCTTGCCCATTCACCCTCTGAATGGCACACATACACAATCCGTCTCAGTTGTCTCAAGGCTCAAAAATCCTTCTTTAACCTGTCTCCTCCCCTTCATCTAAACTGATTGAAGTGGATTTAACAAGTGATCATAGCTTTCACCTGGTCAGGCTATCTCATGGAAAGAGCATTGCGTACATAATGAGATTATGATGGACCAAAACAATCGTATTTTATTTTTATACGATTTTTTTTCTTCTCCAAAGGGCAGCCAAGCATCAATTATCTTGTGACCAGAATAAAACAAATTCACATAGAAATGTGAGATCTGTCATTCTCATGGCAAGCAAGTCAAAGAAGCAGTAGATCTGTTCTATGTGTACCATTTCTATGCTTCCCGTTCTTAAGTTTTGTTTTTGGCATCTTTTACTTCCTGTTTAGTACATCAGCTTCAAACAGCTGAAAATACTATAGTTTTGGTTATAGAAATATATTTCACAGCAGTTTAGATGGTACAATGATTCTCTACACTATACTACTTGTTTTGTCACATAAACTGAATTCAGGCAAACTATTAGAATTTTTGCAGCCCGGAAATGGATTTCTGAATAGGGCATCTTAACTTATCAAAAGGCACTCATTTCGTGGAACATTTCAAAATGGACAAATACATTAATTGCCCAATTGTAAATATTTCACATGTATCCTAAAAGGATTATGAAAAATACAATTTTAAATGTATTTTTCCCCCATACGAGAGCAAGAGCACACACACACACACACACACACACACACACACACACACACACACACACACACACACACACACACACACACACACACACACACACACACACACACACACCTGTGTGATGAGGAACTTGGTGAGCCTCTCTGGGAGCCGTCCTTTCTCACTGGACAGGATCATCTCCAACATGTCTCCATGTAGCTTCTCCATCACCACAAACACCTTCTCTGGAGTCTCAAACATACACTCCAGGTTCACAATGCCCAGGTGACGTAGACTCTGGGAGATGGAGAGAGGGAGGGGGATGAGGAAGAGGGAGAGGGGGAGGGGTTTGAGCGCGAGAGGGAAAGCGTGGGGAAAAAGTGCCGAGAGAAGAAGAGAGAGAGAAGAAGAGAGAGAGAACGGGAAGAAGAAAAGGGAGGAGTGACACATAGGGCGGGAGAGAAAGAAACAGAGAGGTAGAGCGGAGGGGACGGAAGAGTGAGAGAGATTTAGAATGAGTATCAGTTAGTTAGAGTATAGTGTGAAGACAGTGTTTACTGACCTTTATCTAACTACACCCCATAGAGATGATAACGATGCTGCAAAACCTGCCAATGTAATTGAATGCAGTTGGCATGACAACCCCACGATGTAAAAATGAACCCTCGTGGCCTGTACAGACGTTGGACCTTAATTTGATCACTCTTTTGTTGCTGATAGCGTGTAGTGTATTCGAGGTTTGCATGCCAAATGGCACCCCATTCCCTACATATTGCACTACTTTTTATCGGGGTAAGAATACGGTGCCATTTGGGATGCAACGCTTGTGTGGCAGCAGTAAGTCACCAGCCAGCCAACAATTAGCTGATGAACTAGACTTGTAGTGGGAGACCCGTTGAAAATGTGTTTCTGCGTCTCCCCCTGGTGGTCACCTGCAGTATGGCCACCTCGTTCCTCAGCTGGCTCTCCTGCTTGGTGGGGAAGCGCAGCTTGTCAATCACCTTCACCGCCACGTCGCGCCCTGTCTTCCTGTGCTTCCCTGGTGGCGGGGGGGGGGGGGGGGGGGAAGAGAGGAAGAGAGGAAATTACAGGAGTCTGATTAACTGAGATTCAACGACTCAAAACAGAGAGTGTAGACGATTAGGGACACTCACCCCCATACACCACTCCAAACTGGCCAGAGCCGAGGATTTCATCTGCAAATATCTGGTACACCATACCAATGTCCTGGAGGATAAAAAAAAGTTTTTTTAAGCATCATCACCATTATCATCACTACAAAGTCCTGGGTAATGATTGTGAACGGGTATAATGTACGATCATGTCTTACGACCGCGTGGCAAGAGACGACTCACCACGTTCTCCTGGATCACACTGTTGGACACTGAGATGCTGACTGAAGCCTGTCCTGCGGATCAAAGTCAAAAATGCTAACCATCCACACTAACATATACAGGACTTCCACCTGAGCTTATGTGGGATCACGACAGAGAGATTGAGCGTGTGTGTGTGTGTGTGCGCGTGCAAAGAGCTCTGAAAACAAGCTTCTGAGTTCCTCGAGCTATGGACTGCATACCACTCAGAAGCCTTTCACTGTTAAACTCCCACAACACCAGTCCTCTCCCCACACACACACACACACACACATACACACTAAATCCAGACTAAGAACATGACGGAGATCAGATCCAGACCTCGTGATTCTGTTCTTCAGATGGCTAACATTAGAACTAAGACACTTGGGAATGAAAGTTTCTCAAAATGAACATATTATTATTGTAAGGTGATATTATATCTTACTGTGAGGAGTGTGTCCCTCTACCGGTGGTGCATCCTGGAAGATGACTGGCATGAGGGCCTGGCGAATGGCGCCCTCCCACGCCTTGGCCACTTCCCGCCCCACGCCGCTATTGGGCACCACGTTGCTGGGGGAGGGGGGTGTGGGGGGGAAGGCCTGGGGGGTGGTGGGGGGCAGGGCAGGGACGTGGACGTTGGGGTCCTCCCCTACAAAGTAGCGCATGGTGCCCATGACAAGCTCGAAGCAGTGGGGGCTGGTGCCCGGCGGGACCAGGGTGAAGTCACCTGCGGGGCGCACCTCCAGAATCTCAGACAGAGGGATCTCCTACAGGACGGGGGGGGGGGAGGAGGACGTGAGCCCAGGGGATGTACGCAATCAATCATGTGAAGACAAGCGCAATCGAGACATTTTTAAAAAATGTTTTCTTTTTTTTACTTTGAAAATGTGGAATAGGTTGTGTAGATCATTAGGATTGTTTTTTTTCTTTCAATCCCTTTTAGATGACATTTTAAGGCAGAAAAATGTGAAAACTCCGCAAGGGGTGTGTAGACTTTCACCAGGTCAATGTATGTGAGAGCGTCTACACATCTGTATCGCTTTCTCTTCGGGGTTTTAGGCTGGGTATCTGTATAAGCACTTTGTGACCACTACCGATGTAAAAAACAAAAAGGCTCTATAAAATAAAGTTGACTGATCGATTGACTGAGACCAGACTCACATAGTACCTGTGATGTTTATTGGCTTGCTAACCTAGTTGGGCAGAGCTGGAGAATACAATACCTTATAGTACTTGTTGGTGGTGTTGTTCTGGAACAAGATGATGCACTTGCAGTCCAGACGCCAGTAGTGCCGCTTTCTCTGTGGGGGGTGCCGGAGGAGTAGGAGGGGACAGAGGGGTAAAGGGGGTCAACCAAGATTCACTGAGGGGGTCAGATGTTAAGCTGTGGTCCAGGAAGAGTGGACAAGGAGAAGGATGAGGCGGGCCAGCTGATGGGTGGAGGAGAGGGAACGAAAGGGAACGGTAGGAAGAGAGAAGGAGAAAAGAGACAGTGACAGTGTCAGTAAAGCCAGGACAGGTTGGCTTTGAGAAGGCAGAAAGTGTCAGGTAAACAGCAACACTTTGTAAGAGGAAGGAGAGAGAGAAGAGGAAGAGATTAAAAAAAAGGGCTGCGGATGTGAATTCAACACACGTCTCCCGGGTGTTTTCGTGCGGCGTGGAGCCGATATACACTATCTATCCCACTCAGCCGGAGACACACAAACACACTTTCACACAGATGAAAAAAGGGAGAGCATTAACGAGAGCATTAACGAGAGCATTAACGAGAGCATTAACGAGAGCATTAAAAGGGGAGGTCAAAGTTGCAGAGGTAAGAGAAACTCCGACCGAAAACATTGTGAAGAAGAGGCGGAGGACTGGAGGGGTAGGGGAGAATGATAAACAGTGTGTCAATGTCGCGGAGAACAAAGGTGGAGGAGAAAGTTTCTGTGAAAGTTCTAGAAAAGAAGGAGTGGAAACACTATTGTAAGGGAACCTAATAAACCCTTTCTACGGTCTTTGTATGTGTTCACCATGTATTAATCATTACTACAACATGTATTATTACATGTAGAAACCATTTACTAATCATTGTTTAGTCTTTCTGTAGTCCCTAATCTAAAGTGAGCACTATTTGTACTTTTTAAGTCTTTTTTTTGAATGACCAGTGTAATTTGTCACAACAGGATGGGCATGTGATTGGCTAGCTGACTAAACTCAACTTCAACGTTTTATGATGGCGTTGAGCGGCGACTAGGCGGACTGGAGCTCTGACATCACAATTTTTTTAATATATATATATATTTTTAAAATGTAAACGATTGATTTTAGCACCCAAAGAATAGCCCCCCATTTACACAGAACTATGTGGTGTGTAAATTGCCGGCTATTCCTTGGGTGCTGAAATCAGTCATTTTTTTTATAAAAAAACATCCTTTTATGTGAAGTTTATGTGGAGCTCCAGTCCGCCCACACTAGTCGCCGCACAATTCCAGCGTAAATCGTTGAGTTTAATCGGATAGCCATTGGTAGACATTCCTGCAGTACCTGGTAAAAGAAGAAGCACACAAAACAGGATGTGTAAGAAAATATATATTCATGTTAATTAGGTACCCTTAAAATAGAGTACAGTAAAAAATAAAGGAACGTTTTAGAAAAGAAGTAGAAAAAAAGTAACATTTGGTGTGGTAGAGAAAATGTATTTTATGCAAAAGAGAGAGAGAGAGAGAGAGAGAATAGAATCTGGTGTGGTAGAGAAAATGTATTTTATGCAAAAGAGAGAGAGAGAGAGAGAGAGAATAGAATCTGGTGTGGTAGAGAAAATGTATTGTATGCAAAAGAGAGAGAGAGAGAGAGAGAGAATAGAATCTGGTGTGGTAGAGAAAATGTATTGTATGCAAAAGAGAGAGAGAGAGAGAGAGAGAGAATAGAATCTGGTGTGGTAGAGAAAATGTATTGTATGCAAAAGAGAGAGAGAGAGAGAGAGAGAGAATAGAATCTGGTGTGGTAGAGAAAATGTATTGTATGCAAAAGAGAGAGAGAGAGAGAGAATAGAATCTGGTGTGGTAGAGAAAATGTATTGTATGCAAAAGAGAGAGAGAGAGAGAGAGAGAATAGAATCTGGTGTGGTAGAGAAAATGTATTGTATGCAAAAGAGAGAGAGAGAGAGAGAGAGAGAGAATAGAATCTGGTGTGGTAGAGAAAATGTATTGTATGCAAAAGAGAGAGAGAGAGAGAGAGAGAATAGAATCTGGTGTGGTAGAGAAAATGTATTGTATGCAAAAGAGAGAGAGAGAGAGAGAGAGAGAATAGAATCTGGTGTGGTAGAGAAAATGTATTGTATGCAAAGAGAGAGAGAGAGAGAGAGAGAGAGAATAGAATTTGGTGTGGTAGAGAAAATGTATTGTATGCAAAAGAGAGAGAGAGAGAGAGAGAGAGAGAATAGAATCTGGTGTGGTAGAGAAAATGTATTGTATGCAAAAGAGAGAGAGAGAGAGAGAGAGAGAGAGAGAGAATAGAATCTGGTGTGGTAGAGAAAATGTATTGTATGCAAAAGAGAGAGAGAGAGAGAGAGAGAGAGAATAGAATCTGGTGTGGTAGAGAAAATGTCTCACATTGTCAGTCGGTCAGTCAGTCAGTCAGTAGCATTACCAGTGTGTCCTTGTTGCTGTAGTGCACCACCCAGCCCTCTTTGATGGATGTGCTGGAGCGACGGGTGGTCTGCCTCATGGACTGAACCACCCTCATCAACGGGATGTTAGCGCTGAGGAACAAGCGGGACAGGGTTAGGTGGTCGGTGGGTGTGATACGTGTGGGCGTTAGTGTGCGTGAGCGTACGCGCGTACCTCTGGTCCCCGCCGACCCCATCCTGGCTGCTCTCGGGGGAGAAAGAGCCAGGGATGCTGCAGGCCTCGTCTGAATCGTCCATCAGAGAAGACTTGTCTGAGTCGGCATACTCACTGCTGTAGTCCATAGGCACCTCGTGGTCCACACTGGGACTCAACATGTCTGGAGGAGAGAGGAGGACAGAGCCAGCCACACATGACTACAAATTGATCTAGAGAATAGACAGACAAAACAGGGTAACACCACCTTCCATTACAACGCCCCACTATACCAGTACATACGTAGGCTGTACTTACCACTTGCGTTGTCTGATAAATAAATCAAATGCGCAAAGTAAGTACTATATAATATTAGTGCTCCATATAAGTACTAATACTGTATATAATATTAGTGCTCCATATAAGTACTAATACTGTATATAATATTGGAGATATGGATGTGGGTACGCAGACCCACAAGCCACTGCCCCGCATGATGAGTTTAATTTTTTGTGTGGCCCCCACCCCCCCACCCCCCATCAAAGTTAACCCTCCCTGCTGTAGACTACGTCCTCTCAAGTGCGGCTGGACAAATCATGGTACAACATGACACAACGTGATACAACATGACAAATCATGGTACAACATGACACAACGTGACACAACCCGATGAAACATGACACAACGTGACACAACATGACACAACATGACAAATCATGGTACAACATGACACAACGTGACACAACCCGATGAAACATGACACAACATGACACAACGTGACACAACGTGACACAACATGACAAATCATGGTACAACATGACACAACGTGACACAACCCGATGAAACATGACACAACATGACACAACGTGACACAACATGACACAACATGACAAATCATGGTACAACATGACACAACGTAACACAACCCGATGAAACATGACACAACGTGACACAACGTGACACAACATGACACAACATGACAAATCATGGTACAACATGACACAACGTGACACAACCCGATGAAACATGACACAACATGACACAACGTGACACAACATGACAAATCATGGTACAACATGACACAACGTGACACAACCCGATGAAACATGACACAACATGACACAACGTGACACAACATGACAAATCATGGTACAACATGACACAACGAGACACAACCCGATGAAACATGACACAACATGACACAACGTGACACAACATGACACAACATGACAAATCATGGTACAACATGACACAACGTAACACAACCCGATGAACATGACACAACGTGACACAACATGACACAACATGACACAACATGACAAATCATGGTACAACATGACACAACGTGACACAACCCGATGAAACATGACACAACATGACACAACGTGACACAACATGACAAATCATGGTACAACATGACACAACGTGACACAACCCGATGAAACATGACACAACATGACACAACGTGACACAACATGACACAACATGCCAAATCATGGTACAACATGACACAACGTAACACAACCCGATGAAACATGACACAACGTGACACAACGTGACACAACATGACAAATCATGGTACAACATGACACAACATGACACAACCCGATGAAACATGACACAACGTGACACAACATGACAAATCATGGTACAACATGACACAATGTGACACAACATGACACAATGTAACACAACCCGATGAAACATGACACAACGTGACACAACGTGACACAACATGACACAACATGACAAATCATGGTACAACATGACACAACGTGACACAACCCGATGAAACATGACACAACATGACACAACGTGACACAACATGACAAATCATGGTACAACATGACACAACATGACACAACCCGATGAAACATGACACAACGTGACACAACATGACAAATCATGGTACAACATGACACAATGTGACACAACATGACACAACGTAACACAACCCGATGAAACATGACACAACGTGACACAACGTGACACAACATGACACAACATGACAAATCATGGTACAACATGACACAACGTGACACAACCCGATGAAACATGACACAACATGACACAACGTGACACAACATGACAAATCATGGTACAACATGACACAACATGACACAACCCGATGAAACATGACACAACGTGACACAACATGACAAATCATGGTACAACATGACACAATGTGACACAACATGACACAACATGACAAATCATGGTACAACATGACACAATGTGAAACAACATGACACAACATGACAAATCATGGTACAACATGACACAATGTGACACAACCCGATGAAACATGACACAACATGACACAACATGACAAATCATGGTACAACATGACACAATGTGACACAACCCGATGAAACATGACAACATGACACAACATGACAAATCATGGTACAACATGACACATCATGGTACAACATGACACAATGTGACACAACATGACACATCATGGTACAATGTGACACAACATGACACATCATGGTACAACATGACACAACATGACAAATCATGGTACAACATGACACAATGTGACACAACCCGATGAAACATGACACAACATGACACAACGTGACAAATCATGGCACAACGTGACACAACAAAGACGTGTTTTGTCAGCTTTACCTCCTATGGTCTCCCCCAGGCAGTCGTTGGGAACTTTGTACGCACAGCGCTTGTGGCAGTTGAACTTGCAGTCTACGACACAACGCGAACAATCAGCGGCATTGTTAAGACAGTTCATCTTCCTCCCAATATGCATTCCAAATACGTTTATCCCCCTCTTGATAAATACCCAAAGGGGGTCCCCACATTGAACTTTCACCCCACACTAACCTTTGCATTGTAGCCCTTGTCGGAAGAGGCCCCGGAGCAGCCTCTTGCAGTACTGGCACACGGTGGGGCGCGTGTAGGAGTGCACGGCGAACGTGTGCGGCACCTTCACTTTGCTCATCAGGATCTTGTCCAGGTGCACCGGCCGGCCCGTGTAGAACCGCCGCGCCTCGCTGGGGGTCCGCGGCTGGAAGGGGACGCGAGGAGACCAAGAAACTAGACTTACACAGATCTATCAGTGGCATTTCTACCTATGTAAATCAGAGCGCTGGCATTCCCCTTAACTACCGCGC
>NW_022263437.1:22500-56142 GCF_002021735.2 Oncorhynchus kisutch | reverse complement strand
CAACATCTCCACACCCAGTGGCCTAGCTCTTCACAGATTGAGAGTTGACCACATGTGTTTGATACAGTAACAGTGGTATGGATGTTAGAGTAGGGCGGAACAACCATCTCCACACCCAGTGGCTCTCCTGGAGGTGTTATGCGATGACATCAAAACATTAGCCTACAAACCAAATAGTCTAATCAAATAATTCCTCCATTCAGTGAATCAGGTATGAAAATACTTTGAAGCAAGGTAGCTATGCAGGAGGCTCTACACTGTATTTTTACAGTGCCAAGTAGACATGAAAGAAGTTAGCTATTTCATCTGATATATTCAGGAAATGCATTATGGATATTATGATTTGCACCATGTCAAAATAGGATCCAGAATAATGTGTTTGTCTTTTAGAGATGCATTTGCCTTCTATGTTTTTCGTGTGCTATGCCTATGCTACATCATTTAGCACCTGAGGAAGTGGGAACTCAAAACACATTAGCTAGATCGCTAACTGTAAATGATACTTACTGCCAGATAGCCATGCATTTGATCTAACAGTACAGGCCTATATAGCTACTTGATATATTCACTGCTCCATTCGGCTGGAGCATCATCTCAATTACTCGTTCTGAGAAACTAACCAAAATGTCACTGACTCACATTGGTTTCAATTAGATAGTGCACCATTGACTGCAGTTTCTCTGTGGGGCGACAGGTAGCGTAGTGGTTAGAGCACTGGGCCAGTAACCAAAAGGTTGCTAATGATATCCCCGAGCTGATAAGGTAAAATCTGTCGTTCTTCCCCTGAACAAGGCAGTTAAACCACTGTTCCTAGGCTGTCATTGTAAATAAGAATTTGTTCTCAACTGACTTGCATAGTTAAATAAAAATAAATAAATACAATTCTCTAGAGTTAATCAGATTATACCCAAACTGTGTGATGTAGTAGGGAATTGTAGTTTCCAACAGGACAATGTTCTACATAGTTTAGTGCAGAAAATGTGATAATTAACTACAATTACCATAATCCATTGTGTGACTACTTGTCCGGTCTGTGTTTCTTTTACCGCCTGCTACATAAGAGACAGAATTAATGATCAAGAGGGGAAACACAGAGAGCAGTTGCTTCGAGAGGAATCTCTAACCTGAAAATACATGATCTAAGTGATTGATAGCAGGTATCCAGCAGGTATCCAGCAGGTATTCAGAAGTATTATACTTGAACTACTGAGATAGTGATTGTTGACAGCATTAACAGCAGCTGTATAGAGATGAGATGACTTGGAATGAAATAATAAAATCATCAAATAAACGAATGTAATATAGACCACTGAAATATTGTACCAGTAGTTGAATAAATGGTGGTGTAATAGGTGATAATCAGTGATGGCAGTTACCACCATCATGGGACTTCTATGCATGTTTTTAGTCTGTGTTGTTACAGCATTACAGCCACATAGTGCATCACGCATTTAAAATTAAAAAATAAATTTGAAGCCGAAATGTAAAATATTAATATTTTTTTAATAATCGAACTGAAACATTTCAAACTTAATTTAAGACATTTTAAGACGTATTAAGGCCTTTAAATCAGATAAATGAATTGAATCCTTTTTAAGCCTCTTTAGGACCCGCGGACACCCTGAGATGGATACCCATGCTGTCAACCCATGAGAAAGGAATGAAAGAGTGATTCAGACAGATTATATAAAAGACAGGAGGCCTGGATGTCCCTCTGAAATGAAGCCAGTGAGAAATACAGGGATTTTTCAGCTTTCAATGGGATTTTTCCCCTATTCTTTTCCTGGGGCTTTAGAAATGACACCAGATGCCTGTTCCCGTTTAAAAAGGGCCATGTTCTCAGTGGTCCTGATCTGTCAGACACACACAGGGACCAGAGAATACCCAGGGGGACAGAGGAATGGACTGACTGGGCTGAGGGCCCGCTGGAGGGGAAGTCCAGAGTCAGACAAGCGCTCTCTCTCTCTCTGCAAAAACAGTCTCTTTCCCTTTTGGTTCATCTCTCTCTGTGCTTTCTGCTCTCAGTGTATGTATCTCCTCTCCTCTCGCCGGTCTCTACTACTACGCCTTTAGTCAGGGCCTTAGCCTACAACTGGAAGTCTAGACTCTGTAGTATGTGACCTGCCTCTCTTCTCTCTCTCACATCACCTGACCTGTAATGGAATCTAGAAACTATGAGGGGGATGGAACAGGCAATCTAAAACAGGGAGAGGACACACAGTCGATCTAGAAACAGGGAGAGGACAGCACAGTCGATCTAGAAACAGGGAGAGGACAGCACAGTCGATCTAGAACAGGGAGAGGACAGCACAGTCGATCTAGAAACAGGGAGAGGATAGCACAGTCGATCTAGAAACAGGGAGAGGACAGCACAGTCGATCTAGAAACAGGGAGAGGATAGCACAGTCGATCTAGAAACAGGGAGAGGACAACACAGTCGATCTAGAAACAAGGAGAGGACAGCACAGTCGATCTAGAAACAGGGAGATGGAGCACAGTCGATCTAGAAACGAGGAGTGGACAGCACAGTCAATGCAGTTGCCTTCCAGACTAGAGAGGATGGGAGAAATGTAGAAAGTGAGGGAAGGAAGGAGTAGAGAGGGAGGGCTGTGGCTCCAGTGCTGCAGGCTCATTGGTGCAGGTGGAGATGGAGAGAGAGAGCCAAACGGAGGGATACTTCACTCAGCAGCCTGATAATACCCCTCCAGCCCTCCAGTCTCAGCTGCGCCTTATTGGGGCTTGGCTCACAGAGCTCCATGCTAGCTAGCTACCAATCACTGGGGATATTGTTAGGACTGAGAGAGAAAGAGAGGGGGGGGGGAATGGGGGTAAAAGAGGAGAGAAGTAGGAAGGTAAGAAGCAGGAAGGGTAGGAGTGGAGAGAGAGGTTTGGAAGGGTAAGAGAGAGAGAGAGCATAAGGAATGAGAGAGGGACGGTAAGAGAAAGAGATTACAGATGTGTATAGAGAGAGAAGGAGAGGGGGAGAGAGAGAGAAGAGATAGAGAGAGGGAAAGAGAGAATGAGATAGGAGAGGGAGGAGAGAGGAAAGGAAAGGGGATGAATAGCAAGCCAAGTTTAAAATGAGGTGAGGGTTGTGAAAGGATGAAAAACAGGAGGGTGAAAAACAACAGACCAAAAAAAAGGAGACGACCCCCCTCACACACACTGGTCTTCTTGGCTTGACCCTTGATGGAACCCCTTGTAAACTATGGAGTTAATCAAAAGTGTGTTAGGGCTGAACTGACTGGCTGTCAGGTGGGGGGCCCTGCTCTAAGGGCCCTGCTCCACACAACCACAAACCTAGCAGTGTGACCAGCCCCCCTTCTCCCAAACCCCCCACTCATTCACACTCTCCCTCAGAACACACGCATGCACCACGCACACAAACACACACACCTCACAACGCCACTTCGTCTGTCTCCTGGAGCCAATAAGGATGTAATCAGTTCTGACCTCAGGCAAGAGGAAGTATTGATATACAACAAGACACTGGACTTCCATCATAGACATTGATACACACGTATCCACAGATATACAAAGAGCACATCACACTGACACACTGACACATCACACACACTGACACACTGACACATCACCACTCACTGACACAACTGACACATCACACTCACTGACACACTGACACATCACACTCACTGACACACTGACACATCACACACACTGACACATCACACACATCACACTCACTGACACAGTGATACAAAGTCAGATTCTACAGCCACAAAGTCAGATTCTACAGCCACAAAGTCGGATTCTACAGCCACAAAGTCAGATTCTACAGCCACAAAGTCGGATTCTACAGCCACAAAGTCAATTCTACAGCCACAAAGTCGGATTCTACAGCCACAAAGTCAGATTCTACAGCCACAAAGTCAGATTCTACAGCCACAAAGTCAGATTCTACAGCCACAAAGTCAGATTCTACAGCCACAAAGTCAGATTCTACAGCCACAAAGTCAGATTCTACAGCCACAAAGTCAGATTCTACAGCCACAAAAGTCAGATTCTACAGCCACAAAGTCAAAATTGGCTACAGAAATTAGATTTTTGTTTTTATTTTAATGTGAAGGTTAGGCATAAGGTTAGCAGTGTGGTTAAGGTTAGGGTTCAAATCACATTTTAAGAAGATACATTGTAGAAATAGGTGAGGTTTAGCCATATTGATGACTTTGTGGCTGTGGAAGCTAGTGACAACTGTAAAAAGACATGCGTACACACAAACACACACTCGTGTACCTCTGTGATGATGAAGAAGTCATCTCCGGGGTCTCCCTGTACCACGATCTTCTCCCCGTCCTCAAACTGGACCGGCTCCAGAGAATCAGCTACAGTCAGACGCTCCCACTTGTCCAGAGACTCTGCAGGGGGACAAGAGGGTCAACAACAGAGACAACACTAATATTAGGCCATATGAACATATATACACACACACACACACACACACACACACACACACTCCCACTTGTCCAGAGACTCTGCAGGGGACAAGAGGGTCAACAACAGAGACAAACACTAATATTAGGCCATACGAACACAACACACACACACACACACACACACACACACACACACACACCACACACACACAACACACACACACACACACACACACACACACACACACACACACACACACACACACATTCCTATGTTGAGAGACAGGCCCTCAATGCATACTTGAGTTAGTGTGTACTGTAGTCATTCAATGGGTTGAGGTTTCATCACACAAAGATCTGACTATTAGATGATCTCTTTAATACAGTTTGTGGGAGGAGACTGTGTGCCCAGTATGATTGGTGCTGAGTGTAATAATGTAGGTGACTACACTTCAGTGTAGGGAATACCAATTGGCTTATTGACAGAGGGGAAATAGGAAGGCACTGATAGTGCTGATTTCTACTGGTCCCTATGCAGCAGTGTTGGGGAATAAGTGTGTCTGTGTGTGTGTGTGAGTGTCCCCCGCTGTGCTGGCCACAGTAGATAATGGCTCCTGTTTAAACACTCATATGTAATTGGGGGCAGCTCCTTCCTACCTCACTAATCCACTCACTCAGCAAGAGACATTACCTCCCTCCCATCTCCTCCCCCTCTCCCCGTCTCTCTTCTCCTCTCCCCCCCGCCCCTCCTCTCCCCACTCCTCTCCTCTCCCCCCCTCCCTCATCCTCCCTCCTCTCCCCCATTTTCCAAGTAAGAGACAGGACTAACAGCCACCATTCATAGTGTATGACCACATCAGGGTGTGTATACTGTGTAGCAGTACAGTAGCATTTCAGTAGAAGGCTACACAGGGCTCTGAAGGAGTGATTCAGCAGAGTGGATGTTTCTAGAAGGTGAGGGTATTTTCAGGTCTTGGCTATAAAAAGGTCTTATACTTGGAAATGCGCTGAGTACATGAATGCAAAATTCAGCCATATATAGTATAGTGAACCATCACTGACAACCACATTTACTAAATGGAACTCCAATATTAGTATCCGATTCATAGGTTTACCTTTCAAGTTAAGGGTTATGTGAGTTGTGTGGGTGAGCTGCAGCTCCATACCTATCCCAAAATGTAGCCCTCAACTTAACCATTCCGAATGAATGCCTAAATTTAACCTTCAACATTTGACGTTTCCGGACAAGCGTCTGGTTCTGCAGTGGGACTGTGAGAGCTTGTTGTGTGTGTGTGCGTTATTGGCATGGCAAACACATGTTAACATTGCCAAAGCAAGTGAAGTAGATAATAAACAGAAGTGAAATAAACAATAAAAATTAACAGTAAACATTACACTCACAAAAGTTCCAAAAAATAAAGACATTTCAAATGTCAAATAATTCATACAGTGTTGTAACGATGTGCAAATAGTTAAAGTACAAAATGGAAAATAAATAAACATAAATATGGGTTGTATTTACAATGGTGTTTGTTCTTCACTGGTTGCCCTTTTCTTGTGGATCTGTGCAGCTCAGTTTCCACCTCATTTTGTGGGCAGTGGTGCACATAGCCTGCCTTCTCTTGAGAGCTAGGTTGAGGCCTTTCTCAATAGCAAGGCTATGCTCACTGAGTCTGTACATAGTCAAAGCTTTCCTTAAGTTTGGGTCAGTCACAATGGTCAGGTATTCCGCCACTGTGTACTCTCTGTTTAGGGCCAAATAGCATTCTAGTTTACTCTGTTTTTTTGTAAATTCTTCCCAATGTGTCAAGTAATTATCTTTCCGTTTTCTCATGATTTGGTTGGGTGTAATTGTGTTGCTGTCCTGGGGCTCTGTAGGGTGTGTTTGTGTTTGTGAACAGAGCCCCAGGACCAGCTTGCTTAGGGGGCTCTTCTCCAGGTTCATCTCTCTGTAGGTGATGACTCTTCTCCAGGTTCATCTCTCTGTAGGTGATGACTCTTCTCCAGGTTCATCTCTATGTAGGTGATGACTCTTCTCCAGGTTCATCTCTCTGTAGGTGATGGATTTGTTAGGAAATCGCTTCCTTTTAGGTGGTTGTAGAATTGAACCGCTCTTTTCTGGATTTGGATCATTAGTGGGTATCGGCCTAATTCTGCATTACTTGGTGTTTTAAGTTGCACATTGAAGATATTTGGTGTTTGTCCCATTTTGTGAATTATTGGTTGGTGGGCGGACTCCTGACCACACAACCATGAAGGGCAATGGGTTTGGTATGAATTGGTATGTCAAATTTTACGTTCCTTTTGATGGCATAGAATGCCCTTCTTGCCTTGTCTCACAGATCGTTCACAGCTGGAAGTTACATGTGGTGCTGACATTTAGGCCGAGGTATGTATCGTTTTTTTTGTGTGCTCTAGGGCAACGGTGTCTCGATGTGTCTCTCTCTCTCTAGACCACATGTCAAACTCATTCCACAGAGGACCGAGATTCTGCAGGTTTTCGCTCCTCCCTTGTACTTGGTTGATGAGTTAAGCTTACTAATTATGAAAGAACTGCCCTCCCCTGGTTGTCTAGGGCTTAATTGAAAGGAATAAACTAAAACCAGCAGACACTAGGCTCCCCATGGAATGAGTTAGAAACCCCTGCACTAGACTGTTGTATCACCATAGTGAGATCCTCTAGAAGATGTTGAAGTAACTAACAACTAACACAGTGGTAATGTGAACCTCAGTCTCTGTCAGTCTCCTCACAGTATCATCATTTCACACTCTGCAGAGCCTTCACCCCACTTAACTAACCCCCTTCACTGGGGGCACACTGGTCATTGGGTGTGTGTCTGGGTAAAAGAGAGATAGTGTGTGTGTGTGTGTGTGTGCGCGCGTGTGTGTGTGTGTGTGTGTCTGCCTGTGTGTCTGCCACCAGAGAGCATGTTATTCTCTTCCCCTTTTAACCCTAAACAACATCAAGGGATTGTACCCAGTTTCGTGGCTGTCGCCGAATTCAAAGACACAAAAACACTCCTGCCTCCATCCTTCCTCCCTCCCTCCCTCCCCTCTCTTCCTCCCTCCCTCCCTTCCTGCCTCCATCCCTTCCTCCCTCCCTCTCTTCCTCCCTCCCTCTCTTCCTCCCTCCCTCTCTTCCTCCCTCCCTCCCTTCCTGCCTCCATCCCTTCCTCCCTCCCTCTCTTCCTCCCTCCCTCCCTTCCTCCCTTCCTCCCTCCCTCTCTTCCTCCCTCCCTCCCTTCCTGCCTCCATCCCTTCCTCCCTCCCTCCCTTCCTCCCTCCATCCCTTCCTCCCTCCATCCCTTCCTCCCTCCCTCCCTTCCTCCCTCCATCCCTTCCTCCCTCTATCCCTTCCTCCCTCCCTCCCTCTCTTCCTCCCTCCCTCCCTCCATCCCTTCCTCCCTCCACCCCCCCCCTCTCTTCCTCCCTCCCTCCCTTCCTGCCTCCATCCCTTCCTCCCTCCCTCCCTTCCTCCCTCCATCCCTTCCTCCCTCCATCCCTTCCTCCCTCCCTCCCTCCCTCCCTCCCTCCCTCCCTCCCTCCCTCCCTCCCTCCCTCCCTCCCTCCCTCCCTCCCTCCCTCCATCCCTTCCTCCCTCCCTCCCTTCCTCCCTCCATCCCTCCCTCCCTCCATCCCTTCCTCCCTCCATCCCTTCCTCCCTCCCTTCCTCCCTCCCTCCATCCCTTCCTCCCTCCATCCCTTCCTCCCTCCCTCTCTTCCTGCCTCCATCCCTTCCTCCCTCCATCCCTTCCTCCCTCCATCCCTTCCTCCCTCCCTTCCTCCCTCCATCCCTTCCTCCCTCCATCCCTTCCTCCCTCCCTCTCTTCCTGCCTCCATCCCTTCCTCCCTCCATCCCTTCCTCCTCCCTCCCTTCCTCCCTCCTCCCTCCTCCCTCCCTCCTCCCTCTCTTCTCCCTCCATCCCTTCCTCCCTCCATCCCTTCTTCCTCCCTCTCTTCCTCCCTCCATCCCTTCCTCCCTACATCCCTTCCTCCCTCCCTCCCTCTCTTCCTCCCTCCATCCCTTCCTCCCTCCATCCCTTCCTCCCTCCATCCCTTCCTGCCTCCCTCTCTTCCTCCCTCCATCCCTTCCTGCCTCCATCCCTTCCTCCCTCCATCCCTTCCTCCCTCCCTCCTTCCCTTCCTCCCTCCCTCTCTTCCTGCCTCCATCCCTTCCTCCCCTCCCTCTCTTCCTCCCTCCATCCCTTCCTCCCTCCCTCTCTTCCTCCCTCCCTCTCTTCCTCCCTCCATCCCTTCCTCCCTCCCTCTCTTCCTCCCTCCATCCCTTCCTCTCTTCCTCCCTCTCTTCCTCCCTCCATCCCTTCCTCCCCTCCCTCCTTCCCTTCCTCCCTCCCTCTCTTCCTGCCTCCATCCCTTCCTCCCTCCCTCTCTTCCTGCCTCCATCCTTCCTCCCTCCTCTCTTCCTCCCTCCATCCCTTCCTCCCTCCCTCTCTTCCTCCCTCCTCTCTTCCCTCCTCTCTTCCCCTCCATCCCTTCCTCCCTCCCTCTCTTCCTCCCTCCATCTCTTCCTCCCTCCCTCTCTTCCTCCCTCCATCCTTCCTCCTCCCTCTCTTCCTCCCTCCATCCTTCCTTCCTCCTCCCTCTCTTCCTCCCTCCATCCCTTCCTCCCTCCCTCTCTTCCTCCCTCCATCCCTTCCTCCTCCCTCTCTTCCTCCCTCTCTTCCTCCCTCCCTCCCTCTCTTCCTCCCTCCATCCCTTCCTCCCTCCCTCTCTTCCTCCCTCCATCCCTTCCTCCCTCCCTCTCTTCCTCCCTCCATCCCTTCCTTCCTCCCTCCCTCTCTTCCTCCCTCCATCCCTTCCTCCCTCCATCCATCCTTTCCTCCCTCCCTCTCTTCCTCCCTCCATCCCTTCCTCCCTCCCTCTCTTCCCCCTCCCTCCATCCCTTCCTCCCTCCCTCTCTTCCTCCCTCCATCCCTTCCTCCCTCCCTCTCTCTCTTCCTCCCTCCATCCCTTCCTCCCTCCCTCATCCCTTCCTCCCTCCCTCTCTTCCTCCCTCCATCCCTTCCTCCCTCCCTCCATCCCTTCCTCCCTCCCACTCTTCCTCCCTCCCTCCCTCCTCTCTTCCTCCCTCCATCCCTTCCTCCCTCCCTCTCTTCCTCCCTCCATCCCTTCCTCCTCCCTCCATCCCTTCCTCCCTCCCTCTCTTCCTCCCTCCATCCCTTCATCCCTCCCTCTCTTCCTCTCTTCCTCCCTCCCTCTCTTCCTCCCTCCCTCCATCCCTTCCTCCCTCCCTCTCTTCCTCCCTCCCTCTCTTCCTCCCTCCCTCTCTTCCTCCCTCCCTTCATCCCTCCCTCTCTTCCTCCCTCCCTCCATCCCTTCCTCCCTCCCTCCATCCCTTCCTCCCTCCCTCCCTCCCTCTCTTCCTCCCTCATCCCTTCCTCCCTCCCTCTCTTCCTCCCTCCATCTCTTCCTCCCTCCATCTCTTCCTGCCTCCATCCCTTCCTCCCTCCCTCTCTTCCTCCCTCCATCCCTTCCTCCCTCCCTCTCTTCCTCCCTCCATCCCTTCCTCCCTCCCTCTCTTCCTCCCTCCATCCCTTGCTCCCTCCCTCTCTTCCTCCCTCCTTCCCTTCCTCCCTCCCTCTCTTCCTCCTCAAAGGATTGAGGAGAAAAGAGAAGGAAGAAAAGAAGTTTGAAGAGAGAGGTGGGTGTTTGAATACGGGCACACAACCTTATTGCAGGATAATGCAGTGCAGGAAATGTACAGGTACACACACACATAAAAACACACAGGTACACACACATAAAAACACAGGCACACACACACATAAAAACACGCATACGCCTCTCATATCAAATGCAATCTCCAACAAACCAACATGTACACACACGTATGCACTCATACGCACACACACACACTCACCGAGGATGGAGACCTTGCTCAGGAACTCTTCGTACATCTTCCTCTTCCTCAGTGTGCTACCCTGTAGAAGAGAAAACAGAGTTAGAACATGTAACAGGAGACAGGAAACAGAATACAGAAGCAGAAGGCAGAAACAGGTTGACAAGGAGAGAAGGACTGTTTCATAAGCAGCTCCAACAACTGTTCTAAAACATGGGCTTTAATGGTGGGCCACTGGGCCCATTAGTGGTAACAGTACCGTGCAGTAGGTGGGAGGTGTAAAGCACTGTGGTGTGTGTGTGTGCTTGGCAAATTATTGTGCCCAAACACTCAAAGAGGGGGTGAATGGAGAAATGTCAGCCATTAAGGAAATTATAAGTATGTGTGTTACATTATACCTCATTGTAGATGTGTAATATCTCCTTGTACTTGAGGTGTGAACAACAGTATCAGACAATATCACACTGTGCAGTAGCTGTGACCACCCCACCCAGCCACATAGTAGGGGACTTTCCTTCATTCTGACTTCACTGTGATCAACACGTGCTTTCTGACAAGTCTAGACCCACTCTGCTACACTACGCTCCTATTTACATCTCAGTGGGCAATGAGGGAGATGAGAGAGAGAGAGGGAGAGGGAGAGAGAGAGAGAGAGAGAGAGGGAGAGAGAGAGAGGGGGAGAGAGAGAGGGAGAGAGAGAGGGAGAGAGAGATGGAGAGAGAGTGAGAGAGGAGAGAGAGTGAGAGAGAGAGAGAGAGAGAGAGAGAGAGAGAGAGGGAGAGAGAGAGAGATGGAGAGAGGAGAGAGAGTGAGAGAGAGAGAGAGAGAGAGAGAGGGGGAGAGGGAGTGGGAGAGAGGGGGAGAGGGAGTGGGAGAGAGGGGGAGAGGGAGTGGGAGAGAGAGTGAGAGAGAGTGAGAGAGATGGAGAGAGAGAGGGAGAGGGAGAGGGAGAGAGAGAGAGGGAGAGAGAGAGAGAGAGGGAGAGAGGGAGAGAGAGGGAGAGAGAGAGAGAGAGAGAGAGAGAGAGAGAGAGAGAGAGAGAGAGAGGGGGGGGGGGGGGGGGAGGGAGACAGAGGGCGAGGGAGAGCGAGAGAGACAGAGAAAGAGAGAAAGGGAAGGAGAGAGAGAGAGAAAAGAGTCGAAAAAGATTGACAAAGAGAGCGAGAGAGAGAGAGAGACGGCGTCACCCCAGTCTGCTCCCAGGCAGCAGCAGCATTACGTTTGCATATGGAAATTATACAGTGATTCAAGACCAAGGGTGTCTTTAGTCTGGAAGTGTCTGATGAGGCCTGCTGCTGCTGCTGCCTCTAATTTAATATAATTCATATTTTCTCTTAAAAGGGGAGAAATGTTCCCAAGCGAGTGATGCATTGATCTCCCAAGAGTAAACAGCTTGATTAAAGGATTTCTCTGGCTCTCGCCATCCACTCCCTCCTGGGTGTGTGTGTGTGTGTGTGTGTGTGTGTGTGTGTGTGTGTGTGTGTGTGTGTGTGTGTGTGTGTGTGAGAGAGAGGGAAAGTGTATGCGTGTGTGTGTGAGTACATGTGCATAGTGAGTAAGTACGCGTGTGTGCATGTGTTTGTGTGTGTAAAATACAGTCTGTTTTTAGTTTTACATTTTACATGACATTTTTCTGCTACCCAGACAGCCAGACAGCTTGCTTCATGACTAACATGTTTAAAGTTTTGACTGAAAACCTATTAGGAAAATCAAACCAACGTCTCAGTACTGAGAAATAGATGGTGAAAGACAGAGCGTTCTCCACTCACCGGCAGACCACACTGATGCACCAGACCATAGAATTAGGAATAAGAACACGAGACCCTGTTGTAACGTTCTACCCATGTTCTCCCAACGTTCTACCAGGGCCTAGGAGAGCAGCAGACACCCCTGGAGGGCTTAAGAGCTTAGCTTGCTTACATTTCCCTGCATGTTGGCTGACTCATGGGGTTGGGAGGGTGAGAGCTGGTCTGGAACAGGTTAATGTAATCAACTCTGGTCCCAACATGGACACATGGATGGAGACAAGGGAATGTCTTTCTGGATGGAGACAAGGGAATGTCTTTCTGGATGAGACAAGGGTATGTCTTTCTGGATGGAGACAAGGGAATGTCTTTCTGGATGAGACAAGGGTATGTCTTTCTGGATGAGACAAGGGTATGTCTTTCTGGATGAGACAAGGGAATGTCTTTCTGGATGGAGACAAGGGTATGTCTTTCTGGATGAGACAAGGGTATGTCTTTCTGGATGGAGACAAGGGTATGTCTTTCTGGATGGAGACAAGGGTATGTATTTCTGGATGGAGACAAGGGAATGTCTTTCTGGATGGAGACAAGGGTATGTCCTTCAGGATGGAGACAAGGGTATGTCCTTCAGGATGGAGACAAGGGAATGTCTTTCTGGATGGAGACAAGGGAATGTCTTTCTGTATGGAGACAATGGTATGTCTTTCTGTGTGGAGACAAGGGTATGTATTTCTGTATGGAGACAAGGGTATGTCTTTCTGTATGGAGACAAGGGTATGTCTTTCTGGATGGAGACAAGGGTATGTCCTTCAGGATGGAGACAAGGGAATGTCTTTCTGTATGGAGACAATGGTATGTCTTTCTGTATGGAGACAAGGGTATGTCTTTCTGTATGGAGACAAGGGTATGTCCTTCAGGATGGAGACAAGGAAATGTCTTTCTGTATGGAGACAAGGGTATGTCTTTCTGGATGGAGACAAGGGTATGTCTTTCTGGATGGAGACAAGGGAATGTCTTTCTGGATGGAGATAAGGGAATGTCTTTCTGGATGGGGACAAGGGAATGTCTTTCTGTATGGAGACAAGGGTATGTCCTTCAGGATGGAGACAAGGGAGTGTCTTTCTGGATGAGACAAGGGAATGTCTTTCTGGAGTGAATGTCAGTCAGTTCATTCAGGTGCTGTAGGTAAGCTCCTCTTTCTGTTGACCATGCTGTAGGTAAGCTCCTCTTTCTGTTGACCATGCTGTAGGTAAGCTCCTCTTTCTGTTGACCATGCTGTAGGTAAGCTCCTCTTTCTGTTGACCATGCTGTAGGTAAGCTCCTCTTTCTGTTGACCATGCTGTAGGTAAGCTCCTCTTTCTGTTGACCATGCTGTAGGTAAGCTCCTCTTTCTGTTGACCATGCTGTAGGTAAGCTCCTCTTTCTGTTGACCATGCTGTAGGTAAGCTCCTCTTTCTGTTGACCATGCTGTAGGTAAGCTCCTCTTTCTGTTGACCATGCCGTAGCCATCCTTCACTCTGCATTGAGACCACAGCATTTCACTTCGCCTGTGAATTCCTGCTCTTTATCCACCTCTGTCTTGGGTGGAAGTATCAACCAGCCTGAGGTGTGGCACATGGCCAGCCAACCCATCCACTGTAATATCCATCCACCTACATTGCCTTCATCTTTGCCCAACATGAAACCCACAGGCTTCTCTCTCTCTGTTTCTCCTTCAGGACACACTCTTTCCACTCCATTTCACCTGGTGGGCAGTGCTATACGTCATGGTGGGAGTGGGTTTCAAAGTGCAAGGCCTGTCCGATGCACTTCCACATTCAACCGATAACCCTTTATTTCAACTAACTACAGTTAGTGGCTGGACCAGTTTTCCCTAAAGTGTTGCTTGCTGGCCAACCAACTACACCAACGATGATACCAAGCCAATCTACTAAACTTACCTGAATGACATATAGGAAACTGATCATGACCAGATGTAATCTCATTTCACTGCGATTGGTTCCTCAGCATGCAATAATACCTGTATACTGTCAACCACTGACATGAATGATTTGGGTAGCTGGTTTAATTAAAAACAGTTCCTCTGATGGTTCTGGATGTCCTTGGTCTTAGGGGGTCTATACATGAGGCTGTCTTTCTCATATTATCCTGGACGTATCCCCCAGTCTCATTACCTTGCCTGGATGATATCTCTCAACTTTAAACAATACAAAATGATTTGTTAAGCTTCTTTCTGGTCTGTGGCTGGATTCAATTCTAAACATAACGTGTATTCAGTGATTCCATTTGTTGACATTATGTTTGTGGCTCCCTGATGAAACAGTAACATCCATTACTGTAGTTAGGCTTATGCCAGGCATACACTACACGACTTTCTAAATCCTAACATCGCTGAGCCTCTCATAAACAACCATCTTTCCTGTATTTGTTTGTCTTGCCAACGTAAATGATGTGGCACAGTACAGGGTCACACACTACAACATTCTTCACTTGGTCGTGATGATTCTCCATACCACGCTGCCTCGCCAAAACAATGATGTGATACAGTGATGATGTTACTAGATTAGCTAGAACGAGCTGTGGCTCATAAACATTTCAGTCAGGCATTCATCTTGCCATAAAGAGTTGAAATACTTATCCAATAACTTACATGTTGTATTGAGTAATATTACTTGTGAACTTCTGAGCTGTAACAATTTCACTTTGTCTTTGATTTAGTGTAAACAAAGTTAAGAACAAATGCATAGCAGTAGTAGGGCGAGCCATCACTCCTGTCTGAGACTCAGTACACACATTCTGGGTGATGATATACCATACCATTAAGAATACTATATGTGATAGAGCCTCTCCCGAGTCCACAACAACCGGATGCTGGAAAGATGTTAAAACTCCTTTTTGTTCATATTCTCATCCAGACCAGTACCTAGGGGATCCACGTTTATTTACTCCTGCTATGTTAGGTTATGTGCAATACAACCTCATCATCTCCCTGGCATCTTCTCTGGAGACCTCTCATTGGCTATTGCTGAACACCGTTCTCAAAACCTGTCGTAGTACATCTCACACTAGAAGAGCATTGCAGATTTTGTGACAATTGAGTCACAATTGCAACTCAGGTTTAATTTGCCCCCGCAAATTAAACCTGAGTTGATGAGTGCAGCGAGTACACAGACCAGTCGAGAGCCAGAATGTGGTTGAGCGAGCAGAGGATGAGTGCAGCGAGTACACAGACCAGTCGAGAGCCAGAATGTGGTTGAGCGAGCAGAGGATGAGTGCAGCGAGTACACAGACCAGTCGAGAGCCGGAATGTTGTTGAGCGGGCAGAGGATGAGTGCAGCGAGTACACAGACCAGTCGAGAGCCAGAATGTTGTTGAGCGAGCAGAGGATGAGTGCAGCGAGTACACAGACCAGTCAAGAGCAGGAATGTTGTTGAGCGGGCAGAGGATGAGTGCAGCGAGTACACAGACCAGTCGAGAGCCAGAATGTGGTTGAGCGAGCAGAGGATGAGTGCAGCGAGTACACAGACCAGTCGAGAGCCAGAATGTGGTTGAGCGAGCAGAGGATGAGTGCAGCGAGTACACAGACCAGTCGAGAGCCAGAATGTGGTTGAGCGAGCAGAGGATGAGTGCAGCGAGTACACAGACCAGTCGAGAGCCAGAATGTGGTTGAGCGAGCAGAGGATGAGTGCAGCGAGTACACAGACCAGTCGAGAGCCAGAATGTTGTTGAGCGAGCAGAGGATGAGTGCAGCGAGTACACAGACCAGTCGAGAGCCAGAATGTTGTTGAGCGAGCAGAGGATGAGTGCAGCGAGTACACAGACCAGTCGAGAGCCAGAATGTTGTTGAGCGAGCAGAGGATGAGTGCAGCGAGTACACAGACCAGTCGAGAGCCAGAATGTTGTTGAGCGAGCAGAGGATGAGTGCAGCGAGTACACAGACCAGTCGAGAGTCAGAATGTGGTTGAGCGAGCAGAGGATGAGTGCAGCGAGTACACAGACCAGTCGAGAGCCAGAATGTGGTTGAGCGAGCAGAGGATGAGTGCAGCGAGTACACAGACCAGTCGAGAGCCAGAATGTGGTTGAGCGAGCAGAGGATGAGTGCAGCGAGTACACAGACCAGTCGAGAGCCAGAATGTGGTTGAGCGAGCAGAGGATGAGTGCAGCGAGTACACAGATCAGTCGAGAGCCAGATTTTTTTTTTTTTTTTTTTTTTTTTTTTTTTTTTTTAACCTTTATTTAACCAGGCAAGTCAGTTAAGAACACATTCTTATTTTCAATGACGGCCTGGGAACAGTGGGTTAACTGCCTGTTCAGGGGCAGAACGACAGATTTGTACCTTGTCAGCTCGGGGGTTTGAACTCGCAACCTTCCGGTTACTAGTCCAACGCTCTAACCACTAGGCTACGCTGCCGCCCCAGCGGCAGCTGGTTGAGCGAGCAGAGGATGAGTGCAGCGAGTACACAGGCAGCGGGGGCAAATTACACCTGAGTTGCAATTGTGACTTTGAGTGAGAAGAACATCATTGTTGCACGCAAAATATTAATTTGAGAGCACAGATTTGGGTTTTGTTCTGTTCACCACATCCCCTCATGGATTTCTCCTCCCACACCAAAAACTCCTGCTCTACTAACAGCAATCTTGTACTATAATTTTGTTACAGGTGAAAATTCTAGCCAATGAACTCTAGTGAACACAGCCACAAAGTCAAATAGATTATGGCTAAACCCAGCCTATTTCTACAATGTATCTGCTAACCTTATGCTTAACCTTAAATTAAGACCAAAATGCTCATTTTGGATTTCATGCATTTTTATGATACATTTTTGACTTTGTGTTATCTAGTGGACACCGGATTTTGACTGTGAAAGGTGATGGTGGTGCTCGTGTAAGTCGTGTAAGTAGGGATGATGTCCGACAATAAAAAGATAAGCTCTGTAGTTTTTCAGTAGAGAACCTAACCAACCAACTAATCAACTATGATTTCAATATTGTAATTGAAGTACGTAGCTACAGTGAATTCACTGTTTTTGTTACGTTACAGCCTTATTCTAAAATGTATTAAATCATTTATTTTTCTCATGAATCTACACACAATACACCATAATGACAAAGTGAAAACTGTTTTTTATTCATTTCTGCAAATGTCTAAAAACCCTGAAGTATCTTATTTACATAGAGTAGCTATTTGGTCTTCTGTTTAAAAGCAGGCTATTGATTAGGCAAGCTAGGTCACCGTCAGCTAGCAGCTGCTAGGAAGTTAACTAGCTAGCTAGCTAGTTAGTAGTTAACTATATATAAAAGTTACCAGTATCTTTGGTTTAACCAAGAGCATTGTAGCTAGCTAGCTAGTTAGTAGTTAACTATATATAAAAGTTACCAGTATCTTTGGTTTAACCAAGAGCATTGTAGCTAGCTAGCTAGTTAGTAGTTAACTATATATAAAAGTTACCAGTATCTTTGGTTTAACCGAGAGCATTGTAGCTAGCTAGCTAGTTAGTAGTTAACTATATATAAAAGTTACCAGTATCTTTGGTTTAACCGAGAGCATTGTAGCTAGCTAGCTAGTTAGTAGTTAACTATATATAAAAGTTTAAGGTTTAAGGTTTAACCGAGAGCATTGTAGCTAGCTAGCTAGTTAGTAGGTAACGTTTAACCACATATAAAAGTTATCAGTATCTTTGGTTTAACCGAGAGCATTGTAGCTAGTTAGCCAAGTTAACAAGGGGTTAGTATAGAATGAGGACTTGGAAGACCAGCATGACTGGGATGGAGTGGTGGAGAAGGCAGAGGCCGGGGGAGAACAGACAGGAAAGGCCCTCACTGGGGAAGAGGTGTCCTGGCCAAACCCCCTCCTAACTCTGGGCCACCGTATGGGACTCCTGGTCACCTTATGGGACTCCTGGTCACCTTATGGGACTCCTGGTCACCTTATGGGACTCCTGGTCACCTTATGGGACTCCTGGCCACCTTATGGGACTCCTAGTCACCTAATGGGACTCCTGGCCACCTTATGGGACTCCTGGCCACCTTATGGGACTCCTGGTCACCTTATGGGACTCCTGGTCACCTTATGGGACTCCTGGTCACCTTATGGGACTCCTAGTCACCTTATGGGACTCCTGGTCACCTTATGGGACTCCTGGTCACCTTATGGGACTCCTGGCCACCTTATGGGACTCCTAGTCACCTAATGGGACTCCTGGTCACCTTATGGGACTCCTGGTCACCTTATGGGACTCCTGGCCACCTTATGGGACTCCTAGTCACCTAATGGGACTCCTGGTCACCTTATGGGACTCCTGGCCACCTTATGGGACACCTGGTCACGGCCGGTTGTGACAGTCTGGGATCGATCCCAGGTCTGTAGTGATGCCTCACACACTGCGATGCAGTGTCCTAGACCGCTGAGCCACTCAGGAGGCCTTCGTGGGAGTTCTCTAACTCATCTTGTGCCTTACACAACTCAGCACATATGTATCCACCCACCTTCCTCAGTGGAGTCCTGACCAGGGGTATCAAACTCCAATGTCTATGTACCTGTTGTGTTGGCGTAGTTACCGGACCAGTGGGAGGAGGCGTTGATGACAGTGATGCGTCCCAGAGTGATCTCAACAAACAGCCGCTGAACCAACACCATGCTTGATGACCACAACCAGAGGATATCTCTCCACCCTGGATCACGGTAAACACACACCTAGTCTCTCTCTCTCTCTCTCTCTCTCTCTCTGTGTTGCGTGTGAGAGAGTGAGTAATAGGTCTGTATATGTAAGTGTAGGGTAGGATATACGTGTTGTGTATATAACTCTATTCAGTCTGTAAACCCACTGTATTACAGACCTGTGTTATGTTCGCACACATATTTCTTGTGTGTAATTTAGTGCAGTGTTTTGTGACATCTCTCCCCCCCCTTCCCCCCCTCTGTCTCTCTCTCTCTCCCTCTCTCTCTCCCCCCCTCCCTCTCTCTCTCTCTCTCTCTCTCTCTCTCCCCCCCCCCCTCTCTCTCTCCCTCTCTCTCTCTCTCTCTCTCTCTCGACTCCTCAGACATGCGGTGCTCCCCAGACCAGTGTTTCAAGGCAGGGATGGACTACACTGTTCGTCTGAGCTTGCCCCTCTACTCTGTATTCAGTGATGTCCAGGTCCCATACATACTCATCGACTCGGTTAGTCCCCTCACACACAACTGAGACTATTGCATAACTCATGCATTGATGTCGTTGCATAAAATGTTAGGCTACAAGGATTTTAAGTTGGGATTCAGCCCTTCGACTCCATACTAAATCTAATTCCATCTTCAGTATCTTTCTGTCCTCTCTATAGATTGTGCTGAAGCCCAACTTCCAGCATTAGCGGTGTCTGGAGAACAGCCAGATGGTGGTCAAGACCCCCTCCACAGACATCTACCACAAGTTCATCTTTAGCGTGTCAGCTCTGCTGCACCAGGGAGCTAAGGTTATGGCACCGTACTGCCAACAGTCATGTATGACTGCTTAAACGGCAGGGGCGGCAGGGTAGGTACAAATCTGTCGTTCTGCCCCTGAACAGGCAATTAACCCACTATTCCTAGGACGTCATTGAAAATAAGAATTTGTTCTTAACCGACTTGCCTAGTTAAATAAAATAAGAAACATGTGTATGTTCATTTATGTGTTAACTAAGGAGGGTTTCTTATGGCTCAATAATACTGATGAATGGTGTGGATTGTACACCTCGTCCCACATAGTGAAATCTGCCATTTCATATTGAGGCAAACATGCAACAGCGCTGTGCCATTTTATCTTCCTCGATTCCTTGCATCCTTTTTCCGTGCCTCCTTCTAAAACCCCATCGGAGGAGAGGACACAAGGTTCCTCCCCTCAGACCTCCAATGGGTTTTGAGAAGGATGTGAGTAGAGAGGAAGTGAGGAGGTGAGCTGAATTGGGACAGAGCTCATGTCATTGTTTTAGGTGGAATCTTATGTTGAATGATACATTTATTCTGTTTTCACATATATCTTTGTTCTACTTGTGCTCTTTCCACAGATGTCTCTGGCTTGCTGATAACATGTGATCTGATGAGACTCCCTATGTGATTTGACTGCTCTGGCTTGCTGGTAACATGTGATCTGATGAGACTCCCTATGTGATTTGACTGCTCTGGCTTGCTGGTAACATGTGATCTGATGAGACTCCCTATGTGATTTGACTGCTCTGGCTTGCTGGTAAAATGTGATCTGATGAGACTCCCTACGGGATTTGACTGCTCTGGCTTGCTGATAACATGTGATCTGATGAGACTCCCTATGTGATTTGACTGATCTGGCTTGCTGATAACATGTGATCTGATGAGACTCCCTATGTGATTTGACTGCTCTGGCTGCTGATAACATGTGATCTGATGAGACTCCCTACGGGATTTGACTGCTCTGGCTTGCTGATAACATGTGATCTGATGAGACTCCCTACGGGATTTGACTGATCTGGCTTGCTGATAACATGTGATCTGATGAGACTCCCTACGGGATTTGACTGCTCTGGCTTGCTGATAACATGTGATCTGATGAGACTCCCTACGGGATTTGACTGCTCTGGCTTGCTGATAACATGTGATCTGATGAGACTCCCTACGGGATTTGACTGCTCTGGCTTGCTGATAACATGTGATCTGATGAGACTCCCTACGGGATTTGACTGCTCTGGCTTGCTGATAACATGTGATCTGATGAGACTCCCTACGGGATTTGACTGCTCTGGCTTGCTGATAACATGTGATCTGATGAGACTCCCTACGGGATTTGACTGCTCTGGCTTGCTGATAACATGTGATCTGATGAGACTCCCTACGGGATTTGACTGCTGTATTACTGACTATACTCAATAAAACTTCCAATGACAAATTGAAATCATTTGACACTAATTTGATAGACAACGGTAGTTCCCAGTCAGACAACTAGTATAATTAGTAGAAAACAAATCCGTTTTCCTCAGTTAAATGTTTGGTGAATGCATGCAGTTGCTTTGTCCTCAGTCCTCCTGTTTATGCTGTGTGTACGAGGATGACATGTTGACCTGTTTAGCATCGTTATGACATTTAGCATCGTTATGACATTATTATGTGTGTAGCCACATATTATTCCCAACAATGGAGTCATTATATTAAGCTATGTTAAATGATGGCCAGGTCCTTGTGCATGATGAACAAACTTGTTAGATCATAGCCACACTGCAAATAATCCACCTATTCTGTGATACATTGGGGTTAACTCCCTCATACCATGCAAACACATACCAGACACTTTGTGGAAAGGTGAAGAAAAACAATTAGCTCGTGGTGGACTATGGTGTTACTTAGCTAGGAGCCGACAGTCTGCTTTTCGTGTTACAGACAAAATGTTGCTGGCTAACAAGTAATTATCTAGCTAACTTTAGCAAGTATATTCCACTCAACTCAAGATATAGTATTGCTACTAATTTATTTCCCAATTACTTTGCTCATGTATCAAGTTGAAGTTGGGTTTCCCAAGTCGTTTGGTGTCGACTGTTCAAGCCGACTAGCAAGCTAAACAGACAGCTCTGAAGCGGATCTGTTTGACGTCAAGCACCCAAGAAGTTCACATGGCACAACACTGGACTGACCAAGGGTTCTGCCACACCTGTCTTGAGCCCCACCTGTTTAGCTAAAAAAAAATGCTCCAAAATGCAGGTGTTTCATCCTAGCTCAGTGCATTCTGTGGAAAATACGGAGTGTAGGGGTTAGTAATCTTCTATAGTTGTACCGTGATTGGCTCAGTGTTCTGTCACTCCATCACTGCAAAATCTACAGGGAGAGCTAGAAAGTTCAAGCCCCTTGGGTGCTGCCATAGATTTACATAGAAGTGCCCATCCAAGAAGGCACAAGGTCACAGATAAAATGACGTCAAATCACATTATATCTACCGTAGCTTTGATTGGACATGTCAGTATCATACTTTCAAAATCTTAGCTAGCAGTCATCATCAAATCAAAATCAAATCAAATCATGAATCACGTCGACACTCTACTAGCCAACCCTTTTCAATCCTTTTCAATCCTTGTCATATGAAGAGAAATTCTAAATAAAACCTATTGGTGCTCATTGGCCATTGCACATAAAAATGACACAACAAGATGGAAATCGCAAATTCAACAATGAGTGATTTGGAAGGAGTCAGTGGCTAACCTCAAGCATTGCAAAGCAATCACTAGCCTGCTATTCAGTGGAGTGGATGTGTGGTCCAAATCTGGGTTTAAGGGTTTCTTTTCCAAGCTTAAAAGAATAAACATTCAACACCATGGACCAGAATGGTTGAATACATTGACCATGCTGTCAATCTAGCATGACATCTGCCGCGTTCAAACAACTGGCTCTGACTGGGAAAATACGCTTTGAACGGTCATCCAACACAGAATTCCAAGTCGAGAACTCGGGCCTCTTTCTAGAGCTCCGACCTGAAGATCACGGATGTCAACCTTGTATTTTTCGGAGTTCCCAGTTGTCTTGAAAGCACCATAAATCCAGAGAATGCCAGGCTTTGATGCCATAATTTGCCCACAAGGACCACCGCGCCACCTTCCTGTTCAAGTGAGCACAGCACAAAAGTCCAAAAATGTCTTGAATGCTGCTGCATAAATGATGTAATATGCCAGGGAGAAATGTATACTGTAGCTAAGAAAGTAATACTAAGTGTATGTTGTGTAGTAAACTGTTACTAGCCCATGTGCCTCACCCTCACCCTCACCCTTTTCCTCTCATTATTTAGCCTACTGTTCTGACTTGGTGGTGCACATGTAGCCTGTGCACATGTAGCCTGTTTTAGAGAAATGTGATCATCAAATATTGTAAGCGCTTTCATTGTCTGCTTATATGCCCCTTGATTTATCCTACGGTTCTGACTTGTTATACAGGGAGAACCCTGTGAGAACAGCCCATGTTCTGCATTCTGTCGCTGTACATTTCAAAAGTGCTGAACAAATAGTTGACTACGTTCATCTTAGCTCGCTCATTAATGTCTCTTATCGGCTCGACGTCCCCTTATGCCATAGCTTGTACATCTCAATTGTCCTTAGAAACCACATTTGTTTAAGCAAGTCAGCCGTATCAGCTATGTTTTTTTTTAAGGCAATAAATGAGGCTGAATTAATTATTTCGCTGCCAGACAAGGCTCCGCTGATAGCCAGGTGTAGCGGTGGTAAGGATTCACTCCACGGTGCTGAAAAGAAAGCTCTGCTGTTGGGACAGCTTTATGTAGGCCCTAACAGTTTGTTGGCACCGTTATAGTGCAAGTTATGTATTGTTTAGCGTTGTGTTGTGGCTTTGATGATTTACATGCTAAATCACCACTGCGTAGACTTGAGAGGGAGCAACTTGAGAAATTGCGAGCGAAAACTTGACAAAGACGTGACTATTGTTAAGTGGACAATTTGATGTTTAAAGAGGTATTGTTTACAGTTTGAACCATGTTTCTTTGCTTACGGTTCCCTATTTTTTTATTCAGAAGTTTTTCATCCTCTGCTCTCTCTACCAAATGTCTGCGCACTCGACTGGTCTGTGCGCTCGCTGCATCCTCTGCTCCCGGGACATATCCTTTGCGCTCTCTCACTCAGTGTTTGCTAGCTCAATGATGTTTCATCTTGCTCGACAGCACCATCTCACGTGTAATGGGCTTTAGAGGCTGATTTGATGCGATAGGCAACAACATGGAGATTTTGTCTCGGACCTCAACATGGGCTAAAATCGTGTAGATTCTTTAGTCAACCTGTACTCTACGGTTTTAGTCAACCTGTACTCTACGGTTTTAGTCAACCTGTAGTAGTCAACCTGTACTCTACGGTTTTAGTCAACCTGTACTCTACGGCTTTAGTCAACCTGTACTCTTCGGCTTTAGTCAACCTGTACTCTACGGCTTTAGTCAACCTGTACTCTACGGCTTTAGTCAACCTGTACTAGTCAACCTGTACTAGTCAACCTGTACTCTACGGTTTTAGTCAACCTGTACTCTACGGCTTTAGTCAACCTGTACTCTACGGTTTTAGTCAACCTGTACTCTACGGCTTTAGTCAACCTGTACTAGTCAACCTGTACTCTACGGCTTTAGTCAACCTGTACTCTACGGCTTTAGTCAACCTGTACTAGTCAACCTGTACTAGTCAACCTGTACTAGTCAACCTGTACTCTACGGTTTTAGTCAACCTGTACTCTACGGCTTTAGTCAACCTGTACTCTACGGCTTTAGTCAACCTGTACTCTACGGCTTTAGTCAACCTGTACTCTACGGCTTTAGTCAACCTGTACTCTACGGCTTTAGTCAACCTGTACTCTATGGTTTTAGTCAACCTGTACTCTACGGCTTTAGTCAACCTGTACTAGTCAACCTGTACTCTACGGCTTTAGTCAACCTGTACTCTACGGCTTTAGTCAACCTGTACTCTACGGCTTTAGTCAACCTGTACTCTATGGTTTTAGTCAACCTGTACTAGTCAACCTGTACTAGTCAACCTGTACTCTACGGCTTTAGTCAACCTGTACTCTACGGTTTTAGTCAACCTGTACTCTACGGCTTTAGTCAACTTGTACTCTACGGCTTTAGTCAACCTGTACTCTACGGTTTTAGTCAACCTGTACTCTACGGTTTTAGTCAACCTGTACTCTACGGTTTTAGTCAACCTGTACTCTACGGCTTTAGTCAACCTGTACTAGTCAACCTGTACTAGTCAACCTGTACTCAACGGTTTTAGTCAACCTGTACTCTACGGTTTTAGTCAACCTGTACTCTACGGCTTTAGTCAACCTGTACTCTACGGTTTTAGTCAACCTGTACTCTACGGTTTTAGTCAACCTGTACTCTACGGTTTTAGTCAACCTGTAATCTACGGCTTTAGTCAACCTGTACTAGTCAACCTGTACTCTACGGCTTTAGTCAACCTGTACTCTACGGTTTTAGTCAACCTGTACTCTACGGCTTTAGTCAACCTGTACTCTACGGCTTTAGTCAACCTGTACTCTACGGTTTTAGTCAACCTGTACTCTACGGCTTTAGTCAACCTGTACTCTACGGCTTTAGTCAACCTGTACTAGTCAACCTGTACTCTACGGCTTTAGTCAACCTGTACTCTACGGCTTTAGTCAACTTGTACTCTACGGCTTTAGTCAACCTGTACTCTACGGCTTTAGTCAACCTGTACTAGTCAACCTGTACTCTACGGCTTTAGTCAACCTGTACTCTACGGTTTTAGTCAACCTGTACTCTACGGCTTTAGTCAACCTGTACTCTACGGCTTTAGTCAACCTGTACTAGTCAACCTGTACTCTACGGCTTTAGTCAACCTGTACTCTACGGCGTTAGTCAACTTGTACTCTACGGTTTTAGTCAACCTGTACTCTACGGCTTTAGAGGTGTGTTGAATAGACTCCACAATCCAGACATGAGTTAGTGCTCGGCTTATTCTTGACACTGTGGGTCCAAGTCTTCCAAACAGCTTCTTCCTCCAAGCCATAAGACTCCTGAACAGCTAATCCCCCCCCCCCCCCCCCCCCCCCCCCCCTCATCAACTCTGTACCGGTACCCTCTGTATACAGCCCCACTATTGTTATTTACTGCTGCTCTTTAATCATTTGTTATTCTTATCTCTTACTTTTTAGTGTGTTTTTTGTTGTTGCATTTTCTTAAAACTGCATTGTTGGTTAAGGGCTTGTAATTAAGCATTTCACTGTAAGGTCTACTACACCTGTTGTATTCGGCGCAGGTGACAAATAAAATTTGATTTGACCTGTACGCGCGCTGAAATCTATGCCCACCGCTGTATAGCACCACCCACCAGGCGAAATGGCGTGAAAAGAGTGTTCCGTATCCACGACCTTCTGTTTATCGCTTACTCTGTTTGGCTGTTTACGGCTGTGTCTGTTCCGGTGTGTGTGTGTTCCTGTGTGTGTGTGTTCCCGTGTGTGTGTGTTCCTGTGTGTGTGTGTTCCTGTGTGTGTCTGTTCCCGTGTGTGTGTGTTCCTGTGTGTGTGTGTGTGTGTGTTCCTGTATGTGTCTGTTCCTGTATGTGTGTGTTCCTGTGTGTGTGTGTGTGTGTTCCTGTGTGTGTGTGTTCCTGTGTGTGTGTGTTCCTGTGTGTGTGTGTTCCTGTGTGTGTCTGTTCCCGTGTGTGTGTGTTCCTGTGTGTGTGTGTGTGTGTGTTCCTGTATGTGTGTGTGTGTTCCTGTATGTGTGTGTTCCTGTGTGTGTGTGTCTGTTCCTGTATGTGTGTGTTCTTATGTGTGTGTGTGTGTGTGTCTGTTCCCGTGTGTGTTCCTGTGTGTGTGTGTTCCTGTGTGTGTGTGTTCCTGTGTGTGTCTGTTCCCGTGTGTGTGTGTGTGTGTGTGTGTGTCTGTTCCTGTATGTGTGTGTTCTTGTGTGTGTGTGTCTGTTCCTGTGTGTGTGTGTGTGTCTGTTCCCGTGTGTGTTCCTGTGTGTGTGTGTGTCTGTTCCTGTGTGTGTTCCTGTGTGTGTGTGTGTCTGTTCCTGTATGTGTGTGTTCCTGTGTGTGTGTCTGTTCCCGTGTGTGTTCCTGTGTGTGTGTGTGTGTGTGTGTGTGTGTGTGTGTGTGTCTGTTCCCGTGTGTGTGTGTGTGTGTCTGTTCCTGTATGTGTGTGTTCTTATGTGTGTGTGTGTTTATGTGTGTGTGTTTATGTGTGTGTGTGCATTCGTGCGTGTGAGTTCAAACGGCAGAGACAATGGAATGGGTGTTGATCCAGGGCATAGCTTTACATCGTTAATCAGTCGGACCCCTATGGAGGAGGAGGAGGGGTGGCAGGGTCCACACAGGGTCCACCTGAGACCACTGAGACAGCTTCTGTTAGTCCACAGCAGTGTTGCAACCAGGCATCAGACCTTTAAGAAATGTGGTGTTAAAACTGAAAGTCCCATCAGTAGCCAAGCCTGCACTAAAACTGAAAGTCCCATCAGTAGCCAAGCCTACACTAAAACTGAAAGTCCCATCAGTAGCCAAGCCTGCACTAAAACTGAACATGTAAACTAGCTGAACACTCAGCTCAGTTGGCACTTATGTCACTTCCAGAGCACATACCTCCATGGAAGGCAAAGCCCTCCCTAGTAACCAATCTCTAGTGCTTTCTCTCTCTATTTCCCCTCTCTCGCTCTCTCTCAGCCTCTCTCTTGCTCTCTGTCTTTCTCCCTTCTCTAGCTACATTTATTTATTTCTCTCTCTCTCTCGCTCTCTCAGTCTGTCTCTCTCGCTCTCTCAGTCTCTCTCTCTCTCCCTCTCTCTCTCGCTCTCTCAGTCTCTCTCTCTCTCTCTCTCTCAGTCTCTCTCTCTCTCGCTCTCTCTCTCTCTCTCAGTCTCTCTCAGTCTCTCTCTCTCTCTCCCTCTCTCTCTCTCTCTCTCGCTCTCTCAGTCTCTCTCGGTCTCCCTCTCTCTCTCCCTCTCTCTCTCTCTCGCTCTCTCTCTCTCTCAGTCTCCCTCTCTCTCTCCCTCTCGGTCTTTCTCCGTTCTCCAGATATAACTGCTGTCAATGATTTTTAAAGCTGTTTTAATTCTGTGTAATTCTGTCAGCCGCGTCCAAAACAAAGAGTCTGGTGTGTGTGTGTACAGTGTGTGTATGCATGTGCGTGTGTGTTCCTCCTGTAAACTGGGGTATGTTGATTGCCTATAGCTGGTCAGTGTGTAGCTGCAGGGTAGGGCAGTACGTCTCTCTACATTACGTCTCTCTACCTGTAGCAGCAGAGCACAAACACACACACACAAGCATGCAAACACACACACAAGCATGCAACACGCACGCACGCACACACACACACACACACACACACACACACACACACACACACACACACACACACACACACACACACACACACACACACACACACACACACACACACACACACACACACACACACACACACACACACACACACACACGAATGGCTGGGACAGAGCACCTTGTTTCCCCAGTTGAAACATTTAGACATTCCTCCACAGATGAGGTCCAGGACAGGGAAGTGTATGTTTGCATTCCTGTCAAGTCTGTCCTCCTCCCTGTAAGGTGTATCCTCCCTCCCCTTCTCCCTCTTCTCCTCCATCTTTCTCTGGGAAGGAGGGAGAAGGCAGCCAGTCCAGCCACATGAGACTTGTGGGTGGTGGTCTGTGTGAAGGGTGGTCTGTGTGAAGGGTGGTCTGTGTTAGACAGGCTACTGTTTCTCTGCTGTACTGAGTGCAGTGGTTGAGGAGGAGAGGGTGGTCTGTGTGAAGGGTGGTCTGTGTTAGACAGGCTACTGTTTCTCTGCTGTACTGAGTGCAGTGGTTGAGGAGGAGAGGGTAGTCTGTGTGAAGGGTGGTCTGTGTTAGGCAGAACAATCCAACGCAATTGGATCTGACACAATAGACTGCAGAAACTCTCCAGAGGCTGAGGGCCCTGAGGGGTAAAAGCAGTGCACTATAAAGGGAATAGGGAGTCATTTGGGTGTCTGGACAGAGGCAGTCAAGTCAGACAGGTTGGTGTCTGGGCAGAGGCAGTAGAGTCAGACAGATTGGTGTCTGGACAGAAGCAGTCAAGTCAGACAGGTTGGTGTCTGGACAGAGGCAGTAGAGAGTCAGACAGATTGTGTCTGAACAGAGGCAGAGGACAGCTGTGCCAGGTGTACTCTATCTGTGTCTGTTATGTACTATGAGGATGTGTCAGTAGCTGCTACGGTTGTGTCTCTTTATGCCTTTCTGTGTATGTGTGTGTGTGTGTGTGCGTGTGCGTGTGTTTCTACATGTGTGTATCTGTACCATGAGGATGCGTCGGTAGCTGTCCCGGTCGATGCCCCACAGCTTCATGTCAGTCTTGGCCTTGACGGTGGCGGCTCGGGGGGTCCCGTAGATCAGGGCCAGCTCCCCAAAGCTGCCCCCCTCCCCGATACTGGTCACCCACTCTCCGTTCACATATACCTAGAGAGAGACACACACACAGACAGACAGATCCTGTGAGAGGGGCTCCGTGGGCTGTAACAGCCTCCCACAATACTGTGTGTGGGTAATGTATGTAGCTACATGGGCATATTGTTGGTCAACATAACACTTACTGTAAGATCATCACATTTCATAGAAAAGGCATGATTGGACTGTCTGAACAAAAGTATCTCCACTGAATTGGCCAATCAGAGAATAGGATCCTAATAATCCTGCAGCAACAGGAAATGGGAATTATTGTGTTGCATTATCGCATTTTGTAGGGGTTGATCCATTTTTAGTTAAGACAAACTCAAGCCTGGAAATGATAAACTTCAGAAGCCTCTTTAATATCCTACCTCCTTAGCTAGGACCAAGTGTTTAACCTGACCAGGACACAGTCCTAGTTCTAGTCCCCTTAGTCTGCTGCTGCCATACATGTTGGGCCGTGGCTATAGTCCACTCATATGAAACCAGGCCCTACTTGGAACTCTTTGCAGTGAGGTCAGTAAGTGTGAGGAGGGCTGTGAGGGGTTAGTGTGAGGTTGAGGTGTGTGTGCGGTTAGGAAGAGGGGTTAGGGTGAGTGTGAGGAGGGGTGTGAGGGTGAGGGGTTAGGGTGAGGAGGGGTGTGAGGGGTTAGTGTGAGGTTGAGATGTGTGTGCGGTTAGGAAGAGGGGTTAGGGTGAGTGTGAGGAGGGGTGTGAGGGGTTAATGTGAGGGGTTAGTGTGAGGGATTAGGGTCTCTAGTTACAGACAGGGCTCAGGGTAGAGGTGGACATGGGTGTGAACACGACTCCCTCACCGTGGATCATTACCCTCCATTATAGGGTCAAACACAGAGGTCTCTCCCTGACCGGACGGCTGTCTCCACTACACACCTCTCTGAACCCCTCTTCTCTCTCCTTCACCCCCCTCTTCTCTCTCCTTCACCCCCCTCTTCTCTCTCCTTCACCCCCCTCGACCTCCTTTCTCCCCACATCTCTCCAGTTTCCCTTTCCAACCCACTCACACCTCTACCTCCTTTCTCCCCACATCTCTCTCATTTCCCTTTCCAGCCCACTCACCTCATTCTCCCTCCTCTCCCCTTCTGTTTCTCTCCCTTCACCCTCCCCATTCGATCTACTTCATCCATATCTCTATATCTTGCCTCTTGTTCCCCCACTTCCTCCTTACCCCAAATGTCCTCTTCCCCTCAATCCCCATCGCTCCATCTCTCCCCCCTCCTTGTTTCCTGGGTCTTAGCTCTGATGGCTGGACCCCCCTGAGCATTTGATCCCCTCTAAGCCAGAGGAAGGGACACTAAAAGCCTTCTATCTCTCCTATCTCTCTCTCCCTCCCTTCTCTCTCTCTCTCCGTCTGTGGTGTGTGTGACTTCCCTTTGATTAAGGGGTGATGGAGGTGGGAAAGCTGTGGTGGACTTAAACACCCAAATCTCTCACTCTTGCTCGGCCTCTCTCACACACAACCCAGAACTGCGGTCACTGGATGGCCTACTTAGCTTACACACACACACACACACACAATACGGCCTCACAGAGCTCCTTTCAGTCCGCAGATTCAGTTTCACCTGTTGACACACAATCCACTTGTTGACTTAATAACGCTGAGAGAAGGAAAGAAGGAGGAGAAAGATAGAGAAGGAGGGAAGGAGAGAGAGAGGGGGGGGAAGGGAGATCTGAGAGTGGGGTACAATCTTCACAGAGTGCTGCAAGAGGAGCACAGGTGAATGGTCCCACAATGATCCCATGGTCTACAGGTGAATGATTCCATAATGATACCTTTGTCCACAGGTGAATTATCCCATAATGATCCCATGGTCCACAGGTGAATGATCCCAGGTGAATGATGAATGAGGTGAATGATCCCATGGTCCACAGGTGAATGATCCCATAATGATCCCATGGTCCACAGGTGAATGATTCCATAATGATCCCTTTCACCCATTCACCACAGGTGAATGATCCCATGGTCCACAGGTGAATGATCCCATGGTCCACAGGTTAATGATCCCATAATGATCCCATGGTCCACAGGTGAATGATCCCACAATGATCCCATCGTCCACAGGTGAATGATCCCATGGTCCACAGTTGAATGATCTCACAAAGATCCCATGGTCCATAGGTGAATGATCCCATGGTCCACAGGTGAATGATCTCACAATGATCCCATGGTCCACAGGTGAATGATCCCATAATGATCCCTTGGTCCACAGGTGAATTATCCCACAATGATCCCATCGTCCACAGGTGAATGATCTCACAATGATTCCATGGTCCACAGGTGAATAATCCCATGGTCCACAGCTGAATGATCTCACAATGATCCCATGGTCCACAGGTGAATGATCCCATGGTCCACAGGTGAATGATCCCATGGTCCACAGGTGAATGATCTCACAATGATCCCATGGTCCACAGGTGAATGATCCCATAATGATCCCATGGTCCACACAATACGGCCTCACAGAGCTCCTTTCAGTCCGCAGATTTAGTTTCACCTGTTGACACACAATCCACTTGTTGACTTAATAACGCTGAGAGAAGGAAAGAAGGAGGAGAAAGATAGAGAAGGAGGGAAGGAGAGAGAGGGGGGGGGGAAGGGAGATCTGAGAGTGGGGTACAATCTTCACACAGTGCTTCAAGAGGAGCACAGGTGAATGGTCCCACAATGATCCCTTGGTCCACAGGTGAATGATCCCATAATGATCCCTTGGTCCACAGGTGAATTATCCCACAATGATCCCATAGACCACAGGTGAATGATCCCATAATGATCCCATGGTCCACAGGTGTATAATCCCACAATGATCCCATGGTCCACAGGTGAATGATCTCACAATGATCCCATGGTCCACAGGTGAATGATCCCATGGTCCACAGGTGGATGATCCCATGGTCCACAGGTGAATGATCCCATAATGATCCCTTGGTCCACAGGTGAATTATCCCACAATGATCCCATCGTCCACAGGTGAATGATCCCATCGTCCACAGGTGAATGATCCCATGGTCCACAGGTGAATGATCTCACAATGATCCCATGGTCCACAGGTGAATGATCCCATGGTCCACAGGTGAATGATCTCACAATGATCCCAGGGTCCACAGGTGAATGATCCCACAATGATCCCATGGTCCACAGGTGAATAATCTCACAATGATCCCATGGTCCACAGGTGAATGATCTCACAATGATCCCATGGTCCACAGGTGGATGATCCCATGGTCCACAGGTGAATGATCTCACAATGATCCCATGGTCCACAGGTGAATGATCCCATGGTCCACAGGTGAATGATCTCACAATGATCCCAGGGTCCACAGGTGAATGATCCCACAATGATCCCATGGTCCACAGGTGAATAATCTCACAATGATCCCATGGTCCACAGGTGAATGATCTCACAATGATCCCATGGTCCACAGGTGGATGATCCCATGGTCCACAGGTGAATGATCCCATAATGATCCCTTGGTCCACAGGTGAATTATCCCACAATGATCCCATCGTCCACAGGTGAATGATCCCATGGTCCACAGGTGAATGATCTCACAATGATCCCATGGTCCACAGGTGAATGATCCCATGGTCCACAGGTGAATGATCCCATGGTCCACAGGTGAATGATCTCACAATGATCCCATGGTCCACAGGTGAATGATCCCATAATGATCCCATGGTCCACATGACATCCCTAACCTCATCCTCAGAGCATGCGCAGACCAGCTGGTTGGAGTGTTTAGGACATATTCAACCAATCCCTATCCCACATGCTTCAAGATGGCCACCATCGTTCCTGTTCCCAAGAAAGCTAAGGTAACTGAACTAAATGACTACCGCCCCGTAGCACTCACTTCTGTCATCATGAAGTGCTTTGAGAGGCTAGTCAAGGATCATATCACCTCCACCATACCTTACACCCTAAAACCCACAGTAATGTGCTTACCGCCCCAAAAGATCCACAGATGATGCAATCGTCATCGCACTGCACACTGCCTGATCCCATATGGACAAGAGAAATACCTATGTAAGAATGCTGTTCATTGACTACAGCTCAGCCTTCAACACCATAGTACCCTCCAAACTCATCATTAAGCTCGAGGCCCTGGGTCTGAACCCCACCTTGTGCATCTGGGTCCTGGATTTCCTAACGGGCCTCCCCCAGGTGGTGAATGTAGGAAACAACATCTCCATTTCACTGATCCTCAACACAGGGAACCCACAAGGGTGCATGCTCAGCCCCCTCCTGTATGCTCAGCCCCCTCCATGACTGCGTGGCCATACATGCCTCCAACTCAATCATCAAGTTTCAGTAGTGGGCTTGATCACCAACAACGACGAGAAAACCTACAGGGAGGATGTGATCACGGACTTAAGGAAACAGCAGAGCGAGCACGCCCCCATCCACATTGATGGAGCCGCGGTGGAGAGGGTGAAAAGCTCCTCGGCGTACACATCACTGACATTCGGATATGGTCCACCCACACAGACAGTGTGGTGAAGAAGGCATAACAGCACCTCTTCAACTTCAGGAGGCTGAAATTCAGCTTGGTCCCTAAGACCCTCACTAACTTTTACAGATGCACCATTGAGAGCATCCTGTCGGGCTGTATCACCACCTGGTACGGCAACTGCACAGCCCGCAACCACAAGGCTCTCCAGAGGGTGGTGCAGTCTGCCCAACGCATCACCGGGGGCAAACTACCTGTT
>NW_022263437.1:15000-17500 GCF_002021735.2 Oncorhynchus kisutch | reverse complement strand
CCTTCTCTCTCCCTCTCCTCCACTCCCTTATCCCTCTCTCTCCCTCTCCTCTACTCCCTTATCCCTCTCCTCCACTCCCTTATCCCTCTCTCTCCACTCATCCATCCATCTCTGTCTGGGTCTGACTGGGCTCTCTGATACGCTCGGTGGAGCTCGCCCACCCGGACCAGTAGGTAGACCTGCTGTATCAGGGCACCATCGCCCCAACCCTCTCCACCACCCCTTCTCTTTCTCTCTCCCTCTCATTCACACCTTATCCCTCTCTCCTCTCTCTCGCTCAGCGGAGCTCACCCACCTGGACCCAGTCCTCTCTGGTTACCTTACGTCTCCTCTCCCTCTCCCTCCCTCTCCCTTCATCGTAAACCGATAAGGTTGTTTCCTGTTTGATTTTCCATCTGTTTTTTATCTTTTGTATCTCTCCACTTAACTCTATCTCTTTGTCGCTTCGGGTTCCTAAAACAAAAAGGTGTTCTGACTGTTGTCATTGTGTGGCGTTCAGAGCGTGTCTGGGCCCCACACTAGCGTGACCATACCGCACGTCAATGAAGTCAGAAAAGACCCCAGGCCAGTGCTCATCATCATTTAACACAAACATCAGTACAGTTGACCAATGTGAGAAGTAGAAGTAGGAAGGTATGTGTGGGGTAGAGGTAGGAAGGTATGTGTGAGGTAGAGGTAGGAAGGTATGTGTGGGGTAGAGGTAGGAAGGTATGTGTGAGGTAGAAGTCGGTAGATCTGTGTGAGGTAGAGGTAGGAAGGTATGTGTGAGGTTGAAGTCGGTAGATCTGTGTAAGGTAGAGGTAGGAAGGTGTGTGTGAGGTAGAGGTAGGAAGGTATGTGTGGGGTAGAGGTAGGAAGGTATGTGTGAGGTAGAGGTAGGAAGGTATGTGTGAGGTAGAGGTAGGAAGGTGTGTGTGAGGTAGAGGTAGGAAGGTATGTGTGAGGTAGAGGTAGGAAGGTATGTGTGAGGTAGAGGTAGGAAGGTATGTGTGAGGTAGAGGTAGGAAGGTATGTGTGAGGTAGAGGTAGGAAGGTATGTGTGAGGTAGAGGTAGGAAGGTATGTGTGAGGTAGAGAGGAAGGTATGTGTGAGGTAGAGGTAGGAGGTATGTGTGAGGTAGAGGTAGGAAGGTATGTGTGAGGTAGAGGTAGGAAGGTATGTGTGAGGTAGAAGTCTGTGTGAGGGTTGAGGTAGGAAGGTATGTGTGAGGTAGAGGTAGGAAGGTATGTGTGAGGTAGAGGTAGGAAGGTATGTGTGAGGTAGAGGTAGGAAGGTATGTGTGAGGTAGAGGTAGGAAGGTATGTGTGAGGTAGAGGTAGGAAGGTATGGTGAGGTAGAGGTAGGAAGGTATGTGTGAGGTAGAGGTAGGAAGGTGTGTGTGAGGTAGAGGTAGGAAGGTGTGTGTGAGGTAGAGGTAGGAAGGTGTGTGTGGGGTAGAGGTAGGAAGGTATGTGTGGGGGTAGAGGTAGGAAGGTATGTGTGGGGTAGAGGTAGGAAGGTATGTGTGGGGGTAGAGGTAGGAAGGTATGTGTGGGGGTAGAGGTAGGAAGGTATGTGTGGGGTAGAGGGAAGGTATGTGTGGGGTAAGGTAGAGGTTGGGTAGAGGTAGAAAGGTATGTGTGGGGTAGAGGTAGGAAAAGTATGTGTGAGGTAGAGGTAGGAAGGTGTGTGTGAGGTAGAGGTAGGAAGGTGTGTGTGAGGTAGAGGTAGGAAGGTGTGTGTGAGGTAGAGGTAGGAAGGTATGTGTGGGGTAGAGGTAGGAAGGTATGTGTGGGGTAGAGGTAGGAAGGTATGTGTGAGGTAGACGTAGGAAGGTGTGTGTGAGGTAGAGGTAGGAAGGTGTGATGATTTTTCTTTCTCAAAAAGAGGGATGATTTTCTTGTCTCTCTCTCGTCTTTCAATGAGGACTGGAGGTCTTTCCAATGAGAACTGGCTGGGGTCTTTCCAATAAGAACTGGAGGTCTTTACAATGAGAACTGGAGGTCTTTCCAATGAGAACTGGAGGTCTTTCCAATGAGAACTGGAGGTCTTTCCAATGAGAACTGGAGGTATTTCCAATGAGAACTGGAGGTCTTTCCAATGAGGACTGGAGATCTTTCAATGAGAACTGGAGGTCTTTCCAATGAGAACTGGAGGTCTTTCCAATGAGAACTGGAGGTCTTTCCAATGAGAACTGGAGGTCTTTCCAATGAGAACTGGAGGTCTTTCCAATGAGAACTGGAGGTCTTTCCAATGAGAACTGGAGGTCTTTCCAATGAGAACTGGAGGTCTTTCCAATGAGAACTGGAGGTCTTTCCAATGAGGACTGGAGATCTTTCCAATGAGAACTGGAGGTCTTTCCAATGAGAACTGGAGGTCTTTCCAATGAGAACTGGAGGTCTTTCCAATGAGAACTGGAGGTCTTTCCAATGAGACTGGAGGTCTTTCCAATGAGAACTGGAGGTCTTTCCAATGAGAACTGGAGGTCTTTCCAATGAGAACTGGAGGTCTTTCCAATGAG
>NW_022263437.1:0-12500 GCF_002021735.2 Oncorhynchus kisutch | reverse complement strand
GTCGTATATTGCACAAATCTGGCCTTTATGGAAGAGTGGCAAGAAGAAAGCCATTTCTTAAAGATATCCATGAAAAGTGTCGTTTAAAGTTTGCCACAAGCCACCTGGGAGACACACCAAACATGTGGAAGATGGTGCTCTGGTCAGATGAAACCAAAATGGAACTTTTTGGCAACAATGCAAAACGTTATGTTTGGCGTAAAAGCAACACAGCTCATCACAATGAACACACCATCCCCACTGTCAAACATGGTGGTGGCAGCATCATGGTTTGGGCCTGCTTTCTTCAGCAGGGACAGGGAAGATGGTTAAATTGATGGGAAGATGGATGGAGCCAAATACAGGACCATTCTGGAAGAAAACCTGATGGAGTCTGCAAAAGACCTGAGACTGGGACGGAGATTTGTCTTCCAACAAGACAATGATCCAAAACATAAAGCAAAATCTACAATGGAATGGTTCAAAAATAAACATATCCAGGTGTTAGAATGGCCAAGTCAAAGTCCAGACCTGATTCCAATCGAGAATCTGTGGAAAGAACTGAAAACTGCTGTTCACAAATGCTCTCCATCCAACCTCACTGAGCTCGAGCTGTTTTGCAAGGAGGAATGGGAAAAAAAAATTCAGTCTCTCGATGTGCAAAACTGATAGAGACATACCCCAAGCGACTTACAGCTGTAATCGCAGCAAAAGGTGGCGCTACAAAGTATTAACTTAAGGGGGCTGAATAATTTTGCACGCCCAATTTTTCAGTTTTTGATTTGTTAAAAAGTTTGAAATATCCAATAAATGTCGTTCCACTTCATGATTGTGTCCCACTTGTTGTTGATTCTTCACAAAAAAATACAGTTTTATATCTTTATGTTTGAAGCCTGAAATGTGGCAAAAGGTCGCAAAGTTCAAGGGGGCCGAATACTTTCGCAAGGCACTGTATGTGTGTGTGTGTGTGTGTGTGTGTGTGTAACTATGTGTGTGTGTATGTGTGTGTGTGTATGTGTAACTATGTGAGTGAGTGTGTGTATGTGTGTGTGTGTGTGTATGTGTAACTATGTGTGTGTGTGTGTGTAACTATGTGAGTGTGTGTAGTGTGTGTGTGTGTGTGTATGTGTAACTATGTGTGTGTGTGTGTGTAACTATGTGAGTGTGTGCATGTGTGTGTGTGTATGTGTAACTATGTGTGTGTGTGTGTGTGTGTGTGTGTGTAACTATGTGTGTGTGTATGTGTGTGTGTGTATGTGTAACTATGTGTGTGTGTGTGTGTAACTATGTGAGTGTGTGTATGTGTGTGTGTGTATGTGTAACTATGTGAGTGTGTGTATGTGTGTGTGTGTATGTGTAACTATGTGTGTGTGTGTGTGTGTGTAACTATGTGAGTGTGTGTATGTGTGTGTGTGTGTATGTGTAACTATGTGTGTGTGTGTGTGTAACTATGTGAGTGTGTGTATGTGTGTGTGTGTATGTGTAACTATGTGTGTGTGTGTGTGTGTGTGTGTGTGTGTGTGTATGTGTGTGTATGTGTGTGTGTGTGTGTGTGTGTGTGTGTGTGTGTGTGTGTGTGTGTGTGTGTGTGTGTGTGTGTGTGTGTGTGTGTGTGATTGAGGAGTTGAAAGGCTGGAGGATCCCCGTGCTGAGGGTTCACAGGAGTTCATTCAGCTAATTAATATTGTGTGTAGAGGCTAGAGTCGTTCATCACACACATTTATCACTGGAGAGGGGAGAGAGGTTCAGGACTGTGTCCTCTCTGTCCCCTCCATCCAACCTGCTTCAACCTGGCCCGCCTTCTTCAGCTCCCTCTCTCCCTCTTTCATCTCATCTCTCTCTGTCTTTCTTTCATTCCCTCATTCTCTCACTCCATCTCTCTATTCTCTCCACTCTTCCTGTCTTTTATCACCTGGGCTGTGAACTCTTTGTTTTCCCTTCTAGCAGAACCCTGAGCCCCAAGACCGCAGGCAAATATTTGACAGAGACACACACAAAATTGAGCGCACACACACACACACGCATTCATGCACGTGTCCACACACACACACACACACACACACACACACACACACACACACACACACACACACACACACACACACACACACACACACACACACACACACACACACACACACACACACACACAGGTGGATGCACTCCAGCACACACAGTAAGAAAGACCTTGTTTCAACATAGGGGAAGTGTAACAAGCATTGCTGCCAACGTTCTTTGACTGTCTCCAAAAGGACTACATCCCCGGATCACGTTTGCTTTGTGTCACCTGGCTAGAATGCTGTATGTACACCGACGACTGAGGAATACCAGTCTTTACAGCAAACAAACTGTTCCTGTGAGGTTTTATTGACTCTTTTGATATACTGTGTAGGCCTGTACTTGTACCGATATAGGATCTTAATTTGAGCCAGTTTGCTACAGCAGGAAAATGATCCTGCTGCAACAGGAAACGTGAATTAATACATGGTTTATAATTAATAGATCTTTTTGTTGGGGTTGACACATTTTTCATAAGGGAAAATTACAAACTTCAGAAGCCATTTTAGACCTCAAATACCACTACAAGTTCTACATTTCCTGCATTGCATTATCCTGCAACACTGTGATCAAATTAAGATTCTTCATCTGTACTTTTTACTTAAATACTCTAGTAAAATTTGAGTTTTAAGATCTGCCTGAGCCTCTTCTCTGACATGGTGTGTTCTTGCTGCTGTGTGAGAGCTGGGGTCATTTGAGGGCATTTTCAACCTCAAATCACAGCAAATAGAAAGTGTTTTTGAAACTAGCCTAGACGTGAACATTAGAAGGTGTCTTCCTTATGACACCTGCCCAGACACAGATTCCTTGGTAACACCGACGGGGTTGATCCTACATTTGAAATGCAGCAGATTAAGATGAGCTAGGCCACGGTTAGGCTAGGCCACGGTTAGGCTAGGTCACGGTTAGGCTAGGCCACGGTTAGGCTAGGCCACGTTAGGCTAGGCCACGGTTAGGCTAGGCCACGGTTAGGCTAGGCCACAGTTAGGCTAGGCCACGGTTAGGCTAGGCCACGGTTAGACTAGGCCACGGTTAGGCTAGGCCACGGTTAGGCTAGGTCACGGTTAGGCTAGGCCACGGTTAGGCTAGGCCACGGTTAGGCTAGGCCACGGTTAGGCTAGGCCACGGTTAGGCTAGGCCACGGTTAGGCTAGGCCACCGTGTTACATCAGGATAACAGTTTAGTCATACCTGGATAATCCATTATATACACTGACTGTAAAAAACATTAAGAACACCTTCCTAATATTGAGATGCACCTCATTTTGCTCTCAGAACAGCATTAATTCATCAGGACATGGACTCTTCAAGTTGTCGAAAGCGTTCCACAGGAATGCTGGCCCATATTGACTCCAATGCTTCCCACAGTTGTGTCAAGTTGGCTGGATGTCCTTTGGGTGGTGGACCATTCTTGATACACACAGGAAACTGTGGAAAAACCCAGCAACACTGCAGTTTGTGACACTCAACCTGGTGGCGTCTGATACCTACTATCATACCCTGTTCAAAGGCACTTCAATCTTTTGTCTTGCCCATTCGCCCTTTGAATGGCACACATACACAATCCATGTCTCAGTTGTCTCAAGGCTTAACAATCCTTCTTTAACCCATCTACTCCCCTTCATCTACACTGAAGTGGATTTAACAAGTGACATCAATAAAGGATCATATCTTTCACCTGGATTCACCTGATCAGTCTGTCAGTGAAAGGTGTTCTTAATGTCCTGTACACTCAGTTTTTATACTATATATATATATATATACTGTTAAACCATAGATATCTTTGGTGTAAACAGCCAGGAGCTGCAGCAGAGTCCAGACAGTGAACAGTGACATCAGTAGTCTGTAGTGTATACTGTAGTAATGTACTGTAGTAATGTACTGTAGCTAACACAGCAGCTGGGATGCTCTCTCTCTTCCTCTGTCTCCCTTCCCCACTGCCTCTCTCTGTCTCCCTTCCTCACTACCCTCGCTCTCTCTCTTCATCTGTCTCCCTTCCCCACTGCCTCTCTCTGTCCTCCCTTCCCCACTGCCTCTCTCTCTGTCTCCCTTCCTCACTACCTCGCTCTCTCTCTTCATCTGTCTCCCTTCCCTTGCCTCTCTCTCTTCATCTGTCTCCCTTCCCCACTGCTCGCTCTCTCTCTCTCTCTCCCTTCCTCCCTACCTCAGCTACTATCCCACTCGCTCTCTCTCTCTCCCTTCCCCACTGCCTCTCTCTCTCTCCCTTCCCCACTGCCTCTCTCTCTCTCCCTTCCCCACTGCCTCTCTCTTCTCTCCCTTCCCACTGCCTCTCTCTGTCTCCTTTCCCCACTGCCTCTCTCTGTCTCCCTTCCCCACTGCCTCTCTCTGTCTTCCTTCCCACTGCCTCTCTCTCTCCTTCCCACTGCCTCTCTCCTCTCTCCCTGCCCACTGCTCTCTCTCGTCCCTTCCACTGCCTCTCTCTCCCTTCCCCACTGCCTCTCTCTCTCTTCCCCACTGCCTCTCTCTCTCTCCCCTTCCCCACTGCCTCCTCTCTCTCCTCTCTCCCTTCCCAACTGCCTCTCTCTCTCTCTCTCCGTCCCCACTGCCTCTCTCTCTCTCCTTCCCCCTCACTGCCTCTCTCTATGTCTCCCCTTCCCCACTGCCTCCCTCTCTCTCTCCCTTCCCCACTGCCTCTCTCTCTCTCCCTTCCCCACTGCCTCTCTCTCTCTCTCCCTTCCCCACTGCCTCTCTCTCTCTCTCCCTTCCCCACTGCCTCTCTCTCTCTCTCCCTTCCCCACTGCCTCTCTCTCTCCCTTCCCCACTGCTCTCTCTCTCTCTCTCCCTTTCCCACTGCCTCTCTCTCTCTCTCTCTCCCTTCCCACTGCCTCTCCTCTCTGTCCTTCCCCACTGCCTCTCTCTCTGTCCCTTCCCCCACTGCCTCTCTTCTTCCGCTCCCTTCCCCACTTGCCTCGCGATCCCTCTCTCTCCCTTCCCCACTGCCTCTCTCTCTCTCTCCCTTCCCCACTGCCTCGCGCTCCCTCTCTGTCCCTTCCCCACTGCCTCTCTCTCTGTCCCTTCCCCCACTGCCTCTCTTTCTCCTCCCTTCCCCACTGCCTCGCGATCCCTCTCTCTCCCTTCCCCCACTGCCTCTCTCTCTCTCCCTTCCCCACTGCCTCGCGCTCCCTCTCTCTCCCTTCCCCACTGCCTCTCTCTCTCTCCCTTCCCCACTGCCGTCTCTTCTCTCTCTCTTCACCCACCTCCTAGTTATCACCAAATTAGGACAGATACTGTAGAGTCCACCACAGGAGCACTGTCTGGGGGAAGCAGGGGGGGAGAGAGAGAGGGTGTGTACACGCCTATATGTGTGCCTATTGCCTGAATCTACTATATACTGTGTTTGTGTCGGTCTCTGTGGTGTGCCAATGTGTGGGCTTAATCTGTTTGTGTCTGTATGTTATGTGTGTGAGGTTTCAGTAAGTGTGGTTATGTGTGTTTGTGTCTGTATGTATGTGTGTCTGTGTGTGAGGTTCAGTAAGTGTGGTTACGTGTGTTTGTGTCTGTCTGGATGTGTGTGTGAGGTTACAGTAAGTGTGGTTGTGTGTGTTTGTGTCTGTCTGTATGTGTGTGTGAGGTTACAGTAAGTGTGGTTACGTGTGTTTGTGTCTGTCTGGATGTGTGTGTGAGGTTACAGTAAGTGTGGTTACGTGTGTTTGTGTCTGTCTGGATGTGTGTGTGAGGTTACGTAAGTGTGGTTACGTGTGTTTGTGTCTGTCTGGATGTGTGTGTGAGGTTACAGTAAGTGTGGTTATGTGTGTTTGTGTCTGTCTGGATGTGTGTGTGAGGTTACAGTAAGTGTGGTTATGTGTGTTTGTGTCTGTCTGTATATGTGTGAGGTTACAGTAAGTGTGGTTATGTGTGTTTGTGTCTGTCTGTATGTGTGTGAGGTTACAGTAAGTGTGGTTATGTGTGTTGTGTCTGTCTGTATGTGTGTAAGGTTACAGTAAGTGTGGCTATGTGTGTTTGTGTCTGTCTGTATGTGTGTGAGGTTACAGTAAGTGTGGTTATGTGTGTTTGTGTCCATCTGGATGTATGTGTGAGGTTACAGTAAGTGTGGTTATGTGTGTGTGTGTGTGTGTGTGTGTGTGTGTGTGTGTGTGTGTGTGTGTGTGTGTGTGTGGTGTGTGTGTGTGTGTGTGGTGTGAGGTTACAGTAAGTGGTGGTTATGTGTGTTTGTGTCCATCTGTATGTGTGTGTGAGGTTACAGTAAGTGTGGTTATGTGTGTTTGTGTCTGTCTGTATGTGTGTGAGGTTACAGTAAGTGTGGTTATGTGTGTTTGTGTCCATCTGGATGTGTGTGTGAGGTTACAGTAAGTGTGGTTATGTGTGTTTGTGTCTGTCTGGATGTGTGTGTGAGGTTACAGTAAGTGTGGTTATGTGTGTTTGTGTCTGTCTGTATGTGTGTGAGGTTACAGTAAGTGTGGTTATGTGTGTTTGCGTCTATCTGTGTGTGTTGAGGTTACAGTAAGTGTGGTGGTTACGTGTGTGTGTTTGTCTGTGAGTCTGTGTTCGATAGGGAACCCAGATTGTCTCTGTTTAACGTGAAAGGCTATGGGATGTCTAGACTGAGACCTTGGACTGCTGCGGCTTAGACTGGGTCGTTACTAGCTGGCACAGCCACAAGGCCCTGCTTTTTTCTAAAAAGCATCTTATTAAAATCTGATTTTAAACCTAACCCTAACCATAATCACACTGCTAACCTTATGCCTAACACTAACCTTAAATTAAGGCAAGAATTGTTTTCATTTTGTTTTCATGAATTTTACAGATAAGGCCAATTTAGACTTTGTGGCTGTGGTAACTAGTGACAACGGTCAGACTTGGAATAAGTCACACTGACATCTGGTAGAAAGAGAGGGAGTACAGTCAGTACTACAGTCTCTCTGTGTGTGTGTGTGGTGTGTGTGTGTGTGTGTGTGTGTGTGTGTGTGTGTGTGTGTGTGTGTGTGTGTGTGTGTGTGGTAATTTCAGTAGTTTCAGTGTGTACAGTAGGTCTACTATGTGTTCTGTATGTGTGTATTACAGAGGTTAACACATTATACATTATGTTCACAAACCTTGCTGAATAACTGTCTCTCCCGCAATGTGCAGACAGGAACATGGCATCAAATATGTCACTATGAGAGAGAGAGAGAGAGAGAGAGAGAGAGAGAGAAGAGAGAGAGAGAGAGAGAGAGAGAAGAGAGAAGAGAGAGAGAGAGAGAGAAGAGAGAGAGAGAGAGAGAGAGAGAGGAGAGAGAGAGAGAGAGAGAGAGGAGAAGAGGAGAGAGAGAGAGGAGTGAGAGAGAGAAAACAGTGGTTATATGGCCATTTGTCCGTCACACACACCCCTCAACATAGAAGTTGTTTTCCACCAGTGATGTGTGGACATTGGAGAAAGCGCAGCCTTCAACACAGCCGTTAGTGCTCTCATCTCAGTCCTTTATGAAGGGGATCAGGCTGCAAAAAACACGGTAGACACACCACACACACACACACAGAGCCCAGAGAACTCTGCATGACCCGGACACACACACAGCACCTCAGCCCCAGCCAAACCACTTCCAATACACACCTGGACAAGCAAACCACTAACCCTTCATCGCCAACACCATCATCATCATCATCATCACACCAGCTCCCACAATCCATCTGGAGCTCTGTCATCAACTCTACAACATCCAACCACACATCCTGAGTCCACCACATACAGTAAGAACAGGCATGCAGTCACTCAGACATGCAAATTATTCTTTTTTGAAATAGTGTAGCTGCCTACCACCCAAGACTCAACTGTAATGTTGAGAGGTGGAGGGGGGGCAGAGAGAGGATCATACTGTACAACTCAACTGGCTGTTGAGGACCACCAACCCTCCTCCACCTCCTCACCCCCCAGTGGTCTGTCCTGTTGAGGACCACCAACCCTCATCCACCTCCTCACCCCCCAGTGGTCTGTCCTGTTGAGGACCACCAACCCTGCTCCACTCCTCCCCCTCCTCACCCCCCAGTGGTCTGTCCTGTTGAGGACCACCAACCCTGCTCCACCCTCCTCCCCTCCACCTCCTCACCCCCCCAGTGGTCTGTCCTGTTGAGGACCACCAACCCTCCTCCACTTCCTCCCCCTCCACGTCCTCACCCCCCAGTGGTCTGTCCTGTTGAGGACCACCAACCCTCCTCCACCTCCTCCCCCCTCCACCTCCTCACCCCCCAGTGGTTTTGTCCTGTTTAGGACCACCAACCCTCCTCCATCTCCTCCCCCTCCTCACCCCCAGTGGTCTGTCCTGTTGAGGACCACCAACCCTGCTCCACCTCCTCCCCCTCCTCACCCCCCAGTGGTCTGTCCTGTTGAGGACCACCAAACCCTCCTCCACCTCCTCCCCCTCCACCTCCTCACCCCCCCAGTGGTCTGTCCTGTTTAGGGCCCCCAGTCCTCCTCCACCTCCTCACCCCCCAGTGGTCTGTCCTGTTTAGGGCCCCCAGTCCTCCTCCACCTCTCCCCTCCATCTCCCACCAGTGATCTGTCCTGTTTAGGGCCCCCAGTCCTCCTCCACCTCCTCACCCTCACCTCCCAGTGGTCTGTCCTGTTTAGGACCACCAACCCTCCACCACCTCCTCACCCTCCACCTCCCACCAATGGTCTGTCCTGTTTAGGACCACCAGCCCTCCTCCACCTCCACCTCCCAATGGTCTGTCCTGTTTAGGACCACCAGTCCTCCTCCACCTCCACCTCCCAATGGTCTGTCCTGTTTAGGACCACCAGTCCTCCTCCACCTCCTCACCCTCCACCTCCCACCAGTGGTCTGTCCTGTTAGGATCACAACCCTCCTCCACCTCCTCCACCTCCTCCCCCCTCCACCTCCCACCAGTGGTCTGTCCTGTTTAGGACCACCAGTCCTCCTCCACCTCCTCCCCCTCCACCTCCCACCAGTGGTCTGTCCTGTTTAGGGCCCCCAGTCCTACTCCACCCCCACCTTCACCTCCACCCAGTGGTCTGTCCTGGCCTGTGTCACTACCAAGTCACTACCCCTCAGTTGAGAGCCCTGTTGTGGGATAGGCCTAATAGGTCTGCGTGGGTGTTGTGGCTTGTTCTGCTTGTTGTGCACCACGCCATCAAAGGAGCAGCTGAAACTACTGACTGTCTAACAGAGTGGCTGAACAAAACTAACAAACCTGTTTGTTGCAGCTGGTACATTTTAACAGTGTGTGTGTGTGTGTCTGTGTTCAGAGCCACATGAGGAAACTGAAGCGTGACTCTGCAGCACCAGCCTGGTATCATAGACTAGACGTAACATAGTAAACGTAAAAGTAGTATGATATGTTAGTTTGGTATGGTTATATAAGACAGAAGGTTACTTAATCCTTTACACTCATGGGAATTGGCCTATATGCATAGGGCTTAATTGAAATGTTTCTTAAAGAAGAGAACGAATAGCATATTCTATGCATAATCATGGTAGCAATCAAAAGGGAACCGTTCTGAGATTATGGGAAAATGATTAGACCTAAGGTCTAAGGCACTGCATCTCTAGAGGCATCACTACAGACCCTGCAGTGCTAGAGACATCCCTACAGAACCCTGGTTTGATTCCAGGCGTATCACAATGATTGGGAGTCCCATTAGGAGGCACACAATTGGCTCAGCGGCATCCGGTTTGGCCAGGGTAGACCATCATTGTAAATAAGCATTGTTCTTAACTGACATGCCTTAGTTTAAATAAAGGTTAAATAAATAAAAGATAAAAAAGGTGAGGACACAACAGTTGACCTGACAAGGACTGAATACAACATTATACTGTTGTGTTGATTTCATGAGCATTTTACATTTACTGTACTTATTCAACACATGTTATATTTACTGTACTTATCAACACATGTTACATTACTGTACTTATCAACACATGTTATATTTACTGTACTTATCAACACATGTTACTACTTTATCAACCACATTGTACTTATCAACAACAATGTTATATTTACTGTACTTATCAACACATGTTATATTTACTGTACTTATCAACACATGTTATATTTACTGTACTTATCAACACATGTTATATTTACTGTACTTATCAACACATGTTATATTTACTGTACTTATCAACACATGTTATATTTACTGTACTTATCAACACATGTTATATTTACTGTACTTATCAACACATGTTATATTACTGTATTATCAAACACATGTTATATTTACTGTACTTATCAACACAGGTTATATTTACTGTACTTATCAACACATGTTATATTTACTGTACTTATCAACACATGTTATATTTACTGTACTTATCAACACATGTTATATTTACTGTACTTATCAACACATGTATATTTACTGTACTTATCAACACATGTTATATTTACTGTACTTATCAACACATGTTATATTTACTGTACTTATCAACACATGTTATATTTACTGTACTTATCAACACATTTTTTGCTAATGAAATCTGAAAATACTCTGGATACTGTACATTCATTAACATGATACAAATATTCCTGGAAAATGTGGAGTAGGTGCAACATAAGACAAACAAATGACAAGGGTTTGAGTGAGAGGACTAACTGGTGTCTCAAGTGGACAAGGGTTTGAGTGAGAGGACTAACTGGTGTCTCCAAGTGGACAAGGGTTTGAGTGAGAGGACTAACTGGTGTCTCCAAGTGGACAAGGGTTTGAGTGAGAGGACTAACTGGTGTCTCCAAGTGGACAAGGGTTGAGTGAGAGGACTAAACTGGTGTCTCCAAGTGGACAAGGGTTTGAGTGAGAGGACTAACTGGTGTCTCCAAGTGGACAAGGGTTTGAGTGAGAGGACTAACTGGTGTCTCCAAGTGGACAAGGTTTGAGTGAGAGGACTAACTGGTGTCTCCAAGTAGACAAGGGTTTGAGTGAGAGGACTAACTGGTGTCTCTAAGTGGACAAGGGTTTGAGTGAGAGGACTAACTGGTGTCTCCAAGTGGACAAGGGTTTGAGTGAGAGGACTAACTGGTGTCTCCAGTGGACAAGGTTTGAGTGAGAGGACTAACTGGTGTCTCCAATTGGACAAGGGTTTGAGTGAGAGGACTAACTGGTGTCTCCAAGTGGACAAGGGTTTGAGTGAGAGGACTAACTGGTGTCTCCAAGTGGACACACCTCTACAAAGTGTACACAGTTCCTGTTGGAGATAGGAACACAAGCATTCCGCTACACCCCAATAACAAGCTGCTAAATGTGTTTATGCCAATATCAGTTCATTTGATGAAATACAGCAAGAACACTTTTTTGTTTTGGAAAACAACCCTGCATCCCCGTCACCACAACAAACTGTTGTTGTGTAATGGAATTGAAAAATGGTCCTTATAATCGCAATCTAGGTCAGGTGGGCATCATTTGAAAGCCGGTTCTAATGCCAACACGAGTAACTAAGTCATAAAATACGATATGCAGTGTTAGGATTTCACAATTCAGGGAAACGGATCATCATTTTGGTGCGCACAAAAGGAGTCATGAGTGCATTCAGGTGGTGTGTTGTGGTGAATTTCCAGAACGTCTGTCAGTCAGAACCCATACAGAGCTCTGACATCATGTCAGTCAGAACCCATACAGCGCTGTGAAGCACAGAGCCAGAGCTCTGACATCATGTCAGTCAGACCCATACAGCGCGTGAAGCACAGAGCCGAGCTCTGACAATCATGTTTAGCATGTTACTGTACAGCCACTGTGTTCCAATGTAGGCCTTTATCAGTGCCCAGATCTGCCATTTTCATCAACCCGTATGTATACGTTTATGAGTGTAAAAGGCTACGACAAAAAATGAAAGGAGGGTGGTTGGTTGGAGTGGATGGGTAGTGTATAACACAAACGTCTAACAACACAAAGGTTGTGTGTTCCAATCTCATCACTGAGAATTCTAGGCAGGTAGTCTAGTGGTTAGAGCATTGGGCCAGTAAACCGAAACGTTGCTAGATCTGACTGACTTGCCTAGTTAAATAAAAGTTAATTAGCAACTTTGCAACTACTTAAACTTTTGAGCTACTTGCAACTATTTAGCATGTTTGCTAACCTTTCCCCTAACCCTAACCTTAACCCTTTAACCTAACTCCTAAGCCTTACCTTAACCCTAACCTTTACCCCTAGCCCAGCTAACGTTAGCCACCTAGCTAACGTTAGTCCCCCAAAATTTGAATTCATAAAATATCATACCTATTGCAATTTGTAACATATTTTATGAATTGCAATTCATAATTATCATACAAAATAATGACGGACATCCACAAATAAATGCGTGCTATATAAAACATTACATAAATTGATAGATAGATTTACGTTTATTATATTACTTCCACTCATGAGTCCAGGTTGGGAACACACTCAATGGGTCGTTTAAATGCATTGGTGGTTAGTTCTCTGCAGCACATAAACAGGTTGTTTAAATGCATGGTGTTGGTTCATTTCGTAGAAAAAGCTAGTGGGATGGGCAG